>NW_024581129.1:401972-477785 GCF_017639235.1 Corvus kubaryi
AAGTCAATAAATAAAATTTAGGAAGAGCAGAAGTGATGGTGAAGTCAATGTGTTTCCTTAGCCCAGCAGTCGCTGTCAGTGAGTCAGAGCAGTGCGTGCCCCTGGCCACCCTGAGCCTGCTGCCCGGATCCCCAGGGCGACTCCGGGGACAAACAGCTGCTTATGTTTAATGTTACGGCATTTTCACAGTCTAAACATGTTTCTCCGCATCCTTCCAAACTTCTCCGTGACGTTGTGAGTCACTCTTCTATCACACCTGATTTCCCATTGATAAGTTGTTGCAGTTTTCCACACTGTATTTTCTGTCCTGCTTCAATTTGTATCCTACAAAAAAAGGTTCATATAGAATTTTGTGTGGTTCTTTTTTCTGCTTGCAAGGGAATTCCCTTTTAAAACAAGATTTCAGTTTCTATTTCTTGTATTAATCTGTGTTTTAAAAGATGCTGTTACAACAATGGTTTGTGAAATCCGTGTTCAGTGACTTTCTGGTACTCTGAGACCGTGGTTCTGTATCTCTGCAAGTTTGGCCTTGTGTCAGCTCTGGTTTTTCTCCTCCACAATAAATATTTTGAGTCCATTACATTTTTCTTCTGAACTCTTCTGCTTCCTCTCACATTAATTATTTACTCTGTATTTTGACTTTGCTTTGGTTTACAAGGAAATAGAATTAATTGGAAGAGAACTAGTTTGAGGTGGAGATCCAAGTATCATTATTTGAGGAGAAACATCATTAACATGGAGCATGATGACTGGTGACATTGGGACAGTGAAGCTGAGAGAAAAGTATTTAGGATGTGTAACTTAAATTTTGTTAGTCTTTTAGCTTACAATAGTATCTTGAGAAAAACACATGTAGGTAAAAATGTAGTTTTCTAGAAACTCCTCACTTCATGCTTATTTACTGTCTTCTGCATATAAAAATAAAGGGAATCATACTTGAACATTCAGCTGTTCTCTTGCAATACTGTAAAGATTTTAACATGTTATGAACTAAGGCATGGGTTAAACTGACAAGCTCGTAGAACTTCTGACACCCAATGTGTGTGGCTTGATCTTTCTGTGATGATTCTGTTCCATTCATCAATGCAGATGTGCCCAGGGTTGGGCTGGACGCAGCTGCTGCTGCTCTTCGACCTGGCACCCTGAGAATGTGGGATCCAGGGGGACAGACCAGAAATAGTGCAGCTGGATGGACAATCTGGCCACTACCAGCACAGCTCTGAAACTGCAGCTCTGAAAGTGCAGGTGAGTAAAGAAGCAGTCTGTGATAGACTTTTGGTATGTGTGATGCCTGCTTTTAAGTTATCTGTTAAACAAATGAGACCTCTTTTTAACAACTTTGTTACCGTAATTGCCCTGGATGGACAAAAGCATTTTAAATTGACGTTTGTGTGATTAAAGATTTTTGATGTTACTGTAGAGTACTATGTAACCACCCTGCTATTTCCTGCAGCATATGATGCGATTCCTACATACGTACCACCATACTCCAGCTGGTCTATTCTGGTACAGTAGTCAGGCGAGTTGACTGGATTTAACTGATGCATTTTAAATAGGATGTGAAGAGTGCAGCATGAGACACAGCCCAGCGCAACCACAGGGCTGTGCAGTTAGCTCAACTAGTACGTATTTTGATGCAAACCTGGCTGTGGATGTAGTTGTTTTGGTTCTGTTCATGCTAGTCAACTTGAACTAGTTTAGGGCATGAAACCAGTGTAACTGGTTCACGCTGAGAAGTGAGCTATTTGAAGGTGAGCTTAGGCTTTCCCTGGGGCCTTCCCCGAGGACGGTGCCTTGGCTCAGTGCCGCGGGGCCCGGGTGCCAGCGGGGCACTGCGGTACCTCTCCTCGGGGGAAACGTGGGGACCCTGTACCCAGGGGCCGGAGCAGTGCCACGGGGAGGGGGATGCCGTCATGCCCGCCGCTGGCTTCAGTCCGGTCCGGCCCGGCTCGGCGGGCAGGTCCGGTGCGGGTAGGAGGCGCAGGACCCTGGCTGCCGGGCAGGCGGGCGCGGCTGCGGTGCTCCGAGGGCAGCGATTTCGCCCCGGGTACGCCCCGGGTACGCTGCCGGGGGCGCGGGGCATTTCTGCGTTGAACAAAGGCACGCGTTGGGCTCTGGCCGAGGCCCCCGGGCCCGTCGTCCGCCCCGGATGGGGAGGCGTTGGTGGCCCCGCGGGACGCGCTCACCCCCAGCGTTGCGGGCGCAGCCCCCGGTGCCCGCACGCGGCACCGCCCGCCCCCGCCGCACCGAGGCGGGGCCGCGCAGCGCGGGCGGCGGCGGCGACGGGCTCGGCATCCCCGTGACGCGGAGCCAATCAGGGCTCCGAGCTGGCGCTGTCGGCCCGGCCCCGCCCGCCGCCGCCCGGGCACGGAGAGCTGCGGACGGGGAAGCGCTGCTGCGGGAGCCCGCGGTCGCGTTGCCGCGCCCCATGGGGATCGAGAGCTTCTGCAGCGTGGGCGCTTCCGAGCCCTTCTGGGTGAGCGGCGGGATAGGGCCGCGGCGGCGCGGCCCGGCGACGGCTGCCGGTGTCGGCTGCCGGTGTCGGCACGGAGGGATGGCGGGGAGCCGGGTGGGACGGGGATGGTGGCGGAGCCCGAGGGGGCTGCGCCCGGCAGCGGGGCAGCGGGAGCCTGCGGTGCAGGCGCTCCCCCGGGCAGGGCGCGGGGGCTGCGGTGCGCCGCGGAGCGGCCCCGGGCCGGCGGAGGGGCCGGGCCGTGCCGGCGGCTCGTGGTCGCCGCCTGGGCGCGATGTCCCCACGGCCGGGTCGCGGCGGGTGCTGGCGCCCCTCGTGCGCGGGGTTTCCGGCAGGGAGATGCTTGGAGGGGGAAACTGGCGAGGGGGTGCCTGCCCGGGAGACTGGGAACGAGTTCCCGAGTGGCCGGAGCAGGTCTCTGCCCACGCGTTTGGCCGCTCGGCCGCCTTACTCGGGGCCGTGCGGGTAACAACAATAACGGTGCCTGACGGCTGCCGTCACACGAGAGCGGTGCCCGCTCTGGAGGAGGCCACAGACACGCTTTATGTAGCTTTATCGTATGCTTGTACAGCAGTATTTTCGCTCTTCCCTCATCAAGAGTGGTGAGCGCAGGTGCTGTGTGTGAGCTGAAAGCCAGCTGAGCCCAGGTGAGCGATGTGGGGACGTTGCGATGGGGTCTTGCTCAGCTGAGACGCGGGTTCCTGTGCGGTGCCCGCGGGTCCTGGCAGCAGCGAGGCACCTGGGAGAGCAGGACCGGAGTGAGAATTCATCTCAGGAGCAAACCGGTTGTATGTAGAAGGAGGTTGTGTGGAGGAAGGGAAGAGCTGGAAGTTGGGAAAACTGAAGGCAACATAGGGGAAAGAGCTACTTGTGTATTCATCAGATATTTGCGAAATGGTTTTGAGCTAATGAGCTGCCTTACTAGTTAAAAAATTAAATAGATGTCTCAACAAATACCACTGTACTGTTTGTCTCGAACCATTAGGGTATTACTGAACAGATATTTTTAAAATCATCAAGACTAAGGCAGTTAGTTTTTTCCAACTGATCAAAAGTGACTCGGCTGACTTACTTTTACATTGCTTATACTAATATCACTTTTCTCCTATTTCTCAGCTTTTTCAGAACTGGCTAAATTATGGGTTGTCATTATGCGTATTTTTTCTCTCCCCTGGAATGAGAGTTTTCATTTGAAGGGCTAAGAAAATACATGTTTCAGAATTAGTTTATGGAAAAACTGACTTGAGAGAGTAGTAGGATTGTGAAAAAGAGCTGCCAGCTCATACTTTGAGCTGTGGAATTGTAACATCAGGTAGACACAAGAACTACAATTAGGATGTTGGAAGCAACTAGTTTATATAGGATTTCTGACAGCAGATTCCTTTATTAGGAAAACTGTTCTCATGTATATTACAGCCATTTCTGGTGTTTTTGTAAAAACTACTCCATACATTTTTTCCACTAGTTGCACTGATTCCCAATGGTTTGCGATTTGTCATCCTTCTCCAGATCACATGGACTCTGCCTTTAATTTCTTCCAGCTAAAGATCCTATGGGTGTGGTTTGATTTCTGGATTCTTCGAATCCTGGAGAAAAACAATTGTGCACTTGAGTTAGTTGGAGTTAGATGTGCTTGCAAAAATCTTCTTTCATGCTGAACTTGTATTCATAAGTAACACTCTGTTTCCACTTTGTTATTGCATGATTCCCAGTAGGGGAGAGTAGTAATGCCAGTTTGGGTGCTTATGGGTACTCTTGCTGCTGCTTTTTCTAGCATTTCCATTATTGCTGCTATTTAAAGCTGAAGCTGTACTGGATTTTCAGAAATTGTCTATGTATATGCTGTGTTTACTGGGCTTTTAGATATATCCTGTGATTGTGCTGCTGTTCTTCCTGGCTTCTGGACTTCACTCTTGTACTTCTCAGAGCTGGGTGATAGCTGGATACACAGTGGCACGTGTTACTGCGTTCTTGTGGTGGTTGCATTGGCTGTTTTGGTTGGTCCTGGAGCTTTGCTAGTGGAGCAGAGGGATTTCTGGCAAGCTCTGCTTCAAGGAGAAGATGTGTTTTCTGTCAAAAGGGATCCTGAGTTGTGGACAACTCAGTTTTAAATTGTGGGGAAGACTGTGGTTGAAAGGACCTAATGGACCCTTAAAACTGTATACTAATCTTCTTAGCCTTTGCTGGCCAGGATTTTTCTTGTTTGCACACCCAAGGAATGTTATTGTTGAAAGTTCTTGTCTGAGAATTAAACAGATTGGTTTTATTTAATACTTACTCTGAAAGGTCAGGAACCCAAGGAAGATTGCCATCTTCTTCACTCCATTACTTTTTTTCTTTCTCACTGTCTAACCTATCTCTGTGCCCCTACTCTGTGTTAACTTCACTGCAATCAGATTTTACTGCATGTAGTTATTTTATAGAACTTTACTGCATCTTGCTTCCTTTGAACCAGACTCCTTTTTTAGACAAATACTTAACCCTTGCTTGCTGTAGCATCGCCGAGTGTCTTGGAATGAATATTCCATCCATAATATAAAGAAAGGTGCAGCTGTGCAACATAAAGTTACTGTTTACTGATAGCTGTTGATGACAATAAAAGCTTCAAAAGCTGTAGTGGACTTGGGGTAACTTTTTGCACTACTTGCATTCCAGTTCAGTGGATTTAAGGGCCCATTCAAGCTGTAAAAACTTTGTGACCTTACACACTGAGATAGCTTTGGCTAGAGTATCACTGCAGTCTACCTTATTTCAATACCAGCACACAAAAACCCAGAGGTAAAGCAGGGTGAGGAGCACTGTGATTCCGGTAAGCAGGATAAGTGTCACAGCAGATGTAGAACTCACTGTACACTTTGGCCTCCTGACCTGGATGTCTGGAGATATCTGCACATGCACAGTTGGTGGTCTCAGTGCGTGTACATTTTGAAATAATATGCTGGTTTTGCTTTGAATAAAATCTTGGTTTCAGTTTTTTTTCAGAGCTTGTAAAGCCTGCAGTACCATGTTTAGAGAAGTCTTTTCATGTTTGAAGTTGCTAAAGGAAGAGGTTAACAGTTTTTGTGACACTTTGAGATTTCAAAGCTCTCAATAGGGCTTTTATGAAAAAGAAGTGGCAAATACGCATCTGAAACTTTTGAGGTTCTTGCTTATACTTAAGGGAATGTGAGATAAATGGTTTATATAAGTTCCTATCATGTCGTTCATAGGCAGACACTGTTTATTTTAAAGTTAATTTAGATAGAAGTTAACTTCTTTATTTCAGTAGGAATTTAGCAGAATTTTTTCCACAATTTTCTAGTTGGGCTTTTTGTTGTTGAGAAATGATTGAAAGCAAGTAATTGCATTCACTTCTAGGAGAAAAGCAAGCTTTCAGCTTCTCTGTTTTGTTTTGAAAACCAGAGTCCTGTAATGATTCAAGCTGTATCTCTGGCTGTGTAAACTGTGGCCCATTTCTTCCCTGTTGGTTCAGAAAGCTTTTGTGAAGCCTCTTCACTGTTAGTAAAGAAGTGGTATCCACATACTGTTCTAGGTTTAGCACTTCTTTGTGTGAAAACAAACTACAGAAGAAAAACAGACTGGATGAGTGAAGATGAGGCAGAGCCTCGTGTGCAGAATCTAGGGACCAACTTGGAGGGATTGGGCTTTGGTTCCTTTGCTATTATGTAGAGTTCTGTCTGAGGCTTTCAGACATGTTTGTCTGCCTAAATAAATGTATTTTCTTAGTGTTTGTCCAAAGACATTATATTTTGTATTTGGTTGACATTGCTGTAGCAGGAGAGATCCATAATGTAGCTTGATAGAATTTTATTTAAAAAAAAGGTATTCATGTTCTTTAATGCATTACAGTTATTAACTGACATTTGTGAAGTGATACTGTGTGACATAAACAGCTGCTGTGCTTACATTGTTCATGAGGACACCAGTAGTTTTACTGAAATAGACTTCTGAAGAAAAAGCAGTCTTGTTATGTACGGAGCAATTTCATGTTCTGAAGATCTGTGGCTTATGCTGTCACACATCAGATAGGCAGTAAATTGGCATGTCTCTTGGAACCCTGCAGCTTTTTGCACTGTAAGATACGTCTTTAGTGCTTTTTCAGTGTGTTTGTGGCAAAGCTGCGGGAGGGAGGGACTTGGAGGTGCTGTGGGAGAGTACTGGGTGAGCTTGATAACAGCTGAGTTTAGTCTCTTCTAAAGGGTACGCAGCTCAGGAAACTGCTTATATTTGCTGACACAGGAAGGTCATACGTGCACAGCATTTGGAACAGAGGAGTAGCAGAGTGTTAAACACAGAAACTTTTACACAAAATGATGCTTTATTGTAATTAACAGTACATTGCATGATTCTCATGCCTTGGCTGTTGTGTTTTTTGGCGATGAAAGCCAGAGGCTTATTTGTCAGCTTTCTTCCATTTATGAAGAAGGGTCTAAATGTGCATAGAAAAATAAAACTTAGATTAGAAATGAAACTGGTATCCCTTGATCCAGAATAGATAAAATTAAGGGAAATACAGGGAAATTAAGCCTCATAATCTGTTGTTGATGGGGATTTTCTGAACAGATGATCTGTAGTTCTACAGCTGGCAATCCAGAGTTGCTCAGAAAAGTTAAATGAGGAAAAAAATGCGGCAAAATGCCTGAATAACTCATGGTGTTTCATGCAATTACAATGCAGTTTACATTGAAACACTGTGCTATACTGGGACCAAGTGAAGGTCAGTCCGGGTTGTGCTGAAGTCACTCTGGGTCACATCTCTAAAAAGCGTCCTGCCGGGTACTGACCTTTTGCTTACTTTCAGTAGTCAGAACTCCTTGCATTACTGTTTTCTCACTCTTTGCATCTGTGGTACGTTCAGATACAGTTTATCCCAACTTAAGTTATTATCTTAGTCCCTTGGTAAGATTATTACCCAGGTGTGTTCAAACTTCTCAGTGATTTGAGCTCAGGGTACAGGCTGTTGCATTATTAAGCAGAAGCCCTGTTTTTGGTGCAAAAAGGAGATGGAGAGCAGGAATCTTTTTCTTGTATCCTTTTAGGTAACAGTGATTTCAGTGAAAAACTTTGCAGAAGGGTAAGCTCCATCCTTTGGTTCTGAAACTAGTAGTGGTAAATATTTTGTTGTCAAATGGCCAAATGTTTTGTCATGGTAGTTGCAGATATGGCAGGGTACAGAAATGCAACGTCAGTAGAGAGAGGCTGAATTTTAATTTTGTAAGAGCTAATATAATCTGTTAGATGTTTCTCTGACACACACACAAAAAAATAGCCATAGTTTGGTGGCTTTTAGCTTCCTAGATTACAAAGCTCAGCTGTTGTAAATGCTGCAGGTGTTCCTTTCTCTGCTAATTTGTTAGCACCTGCTTCTTATTTTAGGCTAAAGGGGAAAAAAAGTGAAACATGTTTTTTTTCCTTGGAATTTTACACACAGCTCCAGCTGATGTGGTGCATTCTATAATAAAGGATCTCAACTCTTTGTAAATGTTTGGAAACACTGATGTTTGGGTTTGGGACAAGGAGGTACAGACACCTGATTTAAGTTCAGGACCAGTTATTGGAAGGTAGAGGCTTTTCGTTGGGTGTGTTAACAAGTCAAATCTGCATTATGTAAGTCATTACTGTTGAGAACTAAAACCATTTATAACTTGCTAAAACCGTTTCTAATAGAAAACAATATGAGAAATTAAGGGCATTTTATTGTCACTGCAAACACTTACTGGTGTTTTCCGCCCTAATTCTTCTTAATATAAACAATTAAGAAATTTAGGTCTCTTGTTTATTACATGGTTATTATTTTTTGTCACTTTTCCACCTCTTGCTCTAACAGTCTTGTCTTTGACAACATTAAGAGATTTTAAGAATAAAGCTCAGATTTCAGAATTTGAAATGAAGGAGGGCCATGGTGTCTTCCCTTTTCTGAGGTCTCAAGCTTCATGTATTATTTTGGGAAGCTGGGCTAGAAGACTTGCTTATGAATGATTTAAGCCTCTTCACTCAGACCCAGGACTTGCATGTCAAAACCTTAATTGGAGACCTGTATTTTTTGAACTTTTGCTAAACAGTTATTTGTTCTTTCCTTCCCTGACTCCTACCAGCATTTTAACCAATGAGCTTCATGTTTAGTAGCAGGAGTTTTGTTCCATTCATGGTTTTGTGAGAAATCCACAATTGCTTGGTAAGTTTAGTTCTCCTGTAGTAATAAATAAAACTCCAGACTATGCTTTTTTTGCGGGTGAATGTGATCTCCACGAGGGTTGGAGATCTGAATCTAATTCTTAAAACTCAATGTGGTAGTTACCATTAACATTTATTTCACCTTTGTGGCAGTAGAATAACAAAAAGGCAGAAACTTACTGATCTAATTGGGCTGTTATTGGCCCGAAGAAAGGTCTGAGGACTGTGTGGATATGAGCACCTATCCTCACGTGAGCCCACGCAGGGAAGTGCTGAAGTCTCTTCCCAAACTGGCAGTCAGGCTCACACTGTTCATTTGTTCCGTTGCCTGTGGTAAGTGGTATAGTTCTATGCAGGAGCATAATTCCACAATTTCTCCTGGCAGAAGTAGTTTCTAGAGTCTGTGGAGATCTGGGAATGAGATCAAGTATTTGGTTGTGTGGCTTTTACTTTTTAGTAGAATCCTGGGCTTATGTTTTCCAAAAATAAAAAAATATCACTGCTGCCTTTCTTTCATCAAGCATGTAAAAAAAAACTGTTAGAAAAGTATTATTGTAAAACCTGTACAAGTGTCTTAAATTTTTCTTCTGCCTCCTGTTTTGCAGAGTACACCATTAAATGCTACAGTAAAACATTAATTTTATGTAGTTAGCACAGACTTCAAAGGAATTGGCAGTGTATTGAAAGTTTTATGTAAGTACAGCATGGGGTCAGTCTGTGCACCACCACAAAGGTACCATTTTATTTTCTGCACTAACCTCAGTTGCAGGAAAAACAGCTACATTGTGTCACAGGAGAGGTCTGTGCATTTTGAGTGACTTCCTATTTATTAAGGAAAAAAGCTAGAGGAAATAAATGCCAGCTAAGGTGGAAAGATATTTGTCCACATATATTGTGCTACTTCATCTGGACTTGATTCTAGAGCCAGTGGATCCTTTAATGGAAGTAGTACTTTTTTTCAAAATAATTCCAATATAATAGGTATAATATTTTCAAAGGACTTAAAAACACGTAAATAGAAAGTTTGTGATGGTTATTTGAATGTCATGTGTCTCATTTTGTGATTTGTTTACCACTTTTAGGGATTTTGTTACTGTCTACTGCTTGTTTCTGTGAATATTGCTGAGGAGACAGGAGAGCTGCAGGTGTGGGTGTTCCTGCTGCTTTTTTAGGGGCTCTTGAGTACTTTTCTTGTACAAATATCTGTTGCTTGTCTTATCAACTTGTCACTCCCTGTGATGTAGCCTGACAGTAAGCACAGCAGAGCAAATGTGATGCTGGTGAAGGTTGTGCCATGATCATGCTTGTTTAGGCTCCATTCTAGATATGCTCTTAGACAAATGGTGAGCCTCAATACAGGTTTCATGATCTGATTCCAAAATATGAATGGCAGAGCAAAGATGCCATATCAGGTATGAGGGACTTTTAAAGCAAGGTCAGAGTTCCTTTAAAGCAGCTTTAAAATGAGGTCCTTTTCTGCATTCCCCTTACCCCCCTCCCTGTTGTGCACTGATGCAGCTCCTCTGAAGATGTAGGCTCAGCCAGATCTGCCAAATCTCCTATCTGGGGAGAGGCAGGAAATTTGCTGTCCTAGATAAATGCCATGAAGCTATTGGCTTTTAGCCTACACTGAGAGAGAGTGGTTCAGTCAGGTCATGGGTTTATAGGTGCTGTGCTGGGGAATTTTTCAATCCTGTATCTAGAGCTGGCAGATTGTAAGACTTCCTATTTCAGTGGGAAAGTGATGATACTATTATAATGAAAGTTGTCAGCTGCAATTACAGTATTAGTGCCTGAGAGAGCTAATTACTTTCACTCAACTAAATGTAAACATTGCATTAAACAAAAAGTCTTTTTTACTGTTAGGGAGATAAGATTGAGAAGCTTTATCTTGGTATTACAAGGGAGGTTGTTCTTCTGTGGGTGATATTGAAGTAGTGGGTACACAATGTCAGTGTCAAACTCCATTTGAAGGAGTAAGTGTTGACCATGATGTTAAGATTCCAGCGTGGTTTTGTAATTTCATTTTTTACATAGGTGTGTGGTAATGTTTTAAGTCACTTCTGAATCACAATTTGGTTCGTGCAGGTGGGTTTAACAGTGTGGCTAGCAGCCTGCATCTCCAGCACAGTTGCACACAGCAGGCATGAAACTGAGCAATTTGGGTCTCTCCATTTCTGCCAATGAGAAT
Organism: Corvus kubaryi; assembly: GCF_017639235.1. Lineage (NCBI taxonomy): Eukaryota > Metazoa > Chordata > Aves > Passeriformes > Corvidae > Corvus > Corvus kubaryi. The sequence continues at coordinate 412,811 of NW_024581129.1, forward strand.
TTTAAAATGTGCCGTTGGTCAAGTGGGATTATTGATGTGAGAACAAGCAACCCCTGGCTGCTCTCTTGACAGCCTTTCCTGGCTGCCAGGAGAGGCAGCCAGCATCAAATACTGTTATTGCTCAGATTAGCCGTGCTGGAGGCATGCAACTGCCCTTGGTCTGTCTTCCCTCAGCAAAGGCAGAATAACTGGTCTTTTGTGTTGCAACTTTGTCTTACAGTTCTTCTGCCAATGTTTTTATCTTGCCTGTTCCTGAAATTTTAGACAGGAATTTGTATAATTATTAATTTTCCTAGGGTTTATGCACTGTTAAATAAGTGGTTTACCTGTGAATAGATCCACTTGATTCTGGGGAATGCCAAGCATTTTTTGTGCCCTTGTTGTAGACAGAGGGTTTAATTTCAGATGTGATAGGAAGCTTTTTTGTGCCGTGAGAGAAAACATGCTACAGGGCACTAAAACTGTGGACTGGTATTTTTGAACCATACTGCTGATGATAGAAATGAAAACTGAGAAATAGGTCAGGTAAATTTAAAAATACCCATCTGCTATTCTGGGAAACTTTAAAATTGTTAAGGAACTTCTGAAAAGAAAAACTAATCTGCAACTATTTAACATCTGAGATATGGTTCTTCTGGACTACACTAAAACTAAGCCAACAGTGTATCTCTACTCTCCCAACATCTACCAAGGAAGGAACAAGGATCGGGCTGATTCTTCTCCAGTGGGTTCCTGCAGTCACAGCTTAAAATAAAGGCTGCTTCCAAATTATACAGTCTAATAACTATAGACCTTACCCCTTTTTTCCTCCTCGTCCTTTATGGCAGGAGGCTGCTAGTTTGGGTAGGCTTTCAGTAGTTGTATCTGTGTCATTTGATGTGACTTTGCAAAGTAGAAGAGTTAACTGATCAGTCAGAGTGAAAATTGTTAATCTTTGAACTGAGAAAAATGGAGTAACTTCATGTTTTAATAGAACTTGATAAAATAGTGTTTCTAAAACTTGAGTCAGAAAAAATGTCATTAATTTGTTAATTAATGTCTGTTAAATACAAAGGTCTGCTTCAGTGAATGTTTCTGCATTTTTCCATGAAGAATTTTTGTTTGTGATGGAAAAAAACAACTGAAACTAGGTTTAAATAAAGCAAAGGAGAAGCATGTACTTTCCACTGGCAGAAGTAGTCTAGACTTGCGTAACTGAACCTGTAATTTAGATGTGAATGCGTGCTGGTTTCGTGATGAGAGTCACGTGTTTTCTAACTGCAGCGGAATCTTCTAAAGCTGTGGTGTCCTCCAAGCAGAACTTAGGGTATGCCTGCCTTCTGTAATGGATCGAGTTCCTCTTGACCATTGAGGGCTGTCACAGCTCAGTTCAGACAGAGTCTGCTGCTGATGTGTCCTACAGACAGTTCCTGGCCTGCTTGGTGAGTCACTCCGCTGGCCCCAGTGCCTTTTGGGCTGGTGTTAACTGGGAAACTCCAGTAGCTGCTGGTCAGTCTGCAGGGCAGCCGCGAGCCAGCAGTGTGAACCTGAGTGGAAGGGTCCTGTGAGGACATGGGGTGCTCAGCAGCAACTGTTGGGTCTGCAGCTCTGTTCCTGTCTGTGCTACTGCCTTGTGTAGATGCAGCCTGAGGGAATTGCACTTGGGGAAGCAGCAGGAAAAGCACTGCTGTCTCTTCTCTTCATGTGTTCCTTGCCTTTTGCCACCTGACATGAATGTAAAATGGAAGGGACTTCTGTGTCTCACCTCTGTGTTGCCATTTCTTTTGTACAGAGAAGTGTTTTTAAAGCTAAGCATGCTCCTACTTGATAGCAACAGCCTCTGGATGAAATCCTGGAAACATATGAAAGAACTGATGTTGCTGTTAAATTCTAGCAGTAGTCTTGCCCAAAATTGCCCATTTCTCCCATCTTTCTGTTCTGAACCCTGAAGTACCATTGCAGTGTACACTCTTGCCTTTTATGCAGAAACAAACACCTCCAGATAACTTGTAAATATGAAAGTCAAATGAAAGGTTGCACGTTTTTAGAATATCCTCCAGCCAATATGCATAGTAGTCATGCATACAGCACTTCTTGCTTTTATTTTGCCACATGGCAGTGATGTGCATTACCTGCCCTCTGACCTTACTGGTATTTGCTAGATTCATTTTATAGCAAGCATTTAAAAACACTGAAAAAGAAGTTAACAACTTTCTAAACAGTGTATAGATCTCCGAAAGTTTACTCAATAAAAAGATGTCAGTGCTTTTGTTTGTTTCTTGTAAAGCTGATTACATCCTGTTGATTTACTTGTATAATCTTACACTGTCTTAATTTGTGAATTGTAAACTGTTCTGCAGAGTCATAAGACTTCTTCTTGGCTGTTGTGCTGGAGTAGAGCAGCTGGGACTTAGAAAGCCAAAAACATTTGCGTGGTGGCTAAATGTAAGGATGACTCAGCTGAAATTTCTGATGAGTTATGCGGTCAGGAAACTTAATAAGTGTGTGGCTTGCTCACAGCGTCTCACAGCCGCTGCCTTGTCACGAACAACTTGTATGACCTCTACACAGATACATTCAAACATAATTGGGCATTCTTATGTTCAACCAGTGTTAGTTCCCTTGAATTGGCTGTAGTAAGCTCAGAGATTTTCGAAAAATGAAAAATTAAAAATGATACAAAGTGAGAAGAATTTTTAGAATGCTGTGGAATTAGAGGAGAAAAATAACAGCTGGGTTTCCTGTGTATACTGTCTGTTGTATCTAGCTGAGAAAGAAATCCTAGATTCTGAAAGAAATCGAGGGAAATGGGGAAGGAAAATGTATCTTCCATTGTTCTTTAGATCTATGTTCTCTTTGTCATTGTGTTTGAAGCTGTTTATTCAGTGGAAGATGGGGGTAAACAAGGATCAAAGTGTGGTGATTCTGGGCAGTGGGATCTGCATTCGGCTTTGATGTTGGAATAGAGGGAACAGGCACTACAGCTCCTTTTGGTTCTGTTTCCTCATCTATAAAACGTGGACAATGGCACCTGTTTCAGTGACCAGCTCAGGCTTCTACAGAGGAGTAGGATTACTGGCTGTCATTATGTCCCTGTAGTGGTACTGGTGTTTTGTGTAGTGTAAGCTGTGCACCTGTCTGAAAAAACGCTTTGCCACTGAAAAGTTAACACTATAGTCAACAAGCCTTTGGGCATGGGACTGCTGCTCTTGGCTCAGTGACTTTTAAGCAGAAGCCAGGGAGCAAAGCTTTGGCTGTTGAATATTGCAGTCCATCTGCAGCTGCAATATTGTGCATTGGATTATTCTGTTGGAGAGTCAAAAATCTACGGCACTTGAGAGAATGTGTTGCATGTGATAATTTTTCAGCAAGGTCAGTGATTTTTAAGGTAAAATTTGCTGCAAGAGATTTTCCAAACTCAGAGCAATTGTAAATATGGTATGAAAACTCACATTACTACTAAATAGTCTGTCATTGTGAATAGTCCTTGTGCCAGTAATTAAAATAGTTACGTTTTTATTACTGTGAGCATCAGTTTTGGTTTGATTGTATGGTGATTTATCTTGGGTTTGAGAATTGTGTTGAGAGAAGTAGGAAAACACTGGGTTATGTCGATTTACATTCTCTTCTCGTTGAGTAGGAAATGAGCTTCAAGGGTGAGCCTTTAACTTGGTTATGTGCCTTGTTGTGGATTTTTTTGTTCTGAGTCCCTATTTCTGATTTTCAAATACTGAAGTTCAGTGTTGGCTTTCTCTGTAACTTAGCCTGTTTTCTTGCCCCAGGATTGGAATTTGACATGGCACACAGAAGATCCAGACTTCACCCCATGCTTTCAGAACACAGTCCTGGTCTGGATTCCTTGCATTTACCTGTGGCTCTGCTTCCCAGTGTACTCCCTGTACCTTCACCGTCATGACAGGGGGTATATTCAAGTGTCAAACCTTAACAAAGCCAAAACGGTACGTGAGTCTTTGAACAAAATCAGAACTTAACAGGCTTGTTTGGAAATTGGAATCTATTTTCAGCTATGTTTTAGCACAGTATTTTTTTGAGCCTCAGCCCTGACCCACGTGCACACTTCAGGTATAACTTATTTGTTCTGCTTGTGCTTGATTTCCCAGCCTTTCCTGTTTCCATTGCCCTTTTATAAGGCTTTCTGAAATCTACCCTGGCATTGCAACAAGCATGCAAATCCTTTTAAAGACCAGTTGGAGAAGACTATTTTAAGGCAACTCAATCTCAAAGCCCATATTTCTATCATAAAAAGAATTTATTACCCTGCCAGCTTCTTAAATTACACAGTATACATTTCTAGAGCTGCTGCAGGTGTTCTATTCTGCTTCAGTTGTGAAACAGGTACTTAATGATTTTGGATTTTTTCTTCCCTGTAGAATAAGTGCAAAGTTTTAAGATGGACTTTTATTCTTTTTTTATTAAGAAGAATAGCATAGTGTATTGGAGAGGTTTTTGCCTCTGCAGTCTGTTATTCAGGAGTGAGATTGACCAGCTTTCTGCTTCATGATAGACTGAATTACATGGTATTAAAAATCAGTAAACTTTTTTCTTCTAGTTGGAATTCAATAATTAAAGCCAAATTGCTTTTCTTTTGTGCATATGGTAGAATTGCCCAAACAATAGGATCTGATTATGACTCCTGCTAACACGTAACATCTAGTGTTCATCTGTATATTGTGCTGCATTATCTTTGTGAACTGATGCATTAAAGACACTTTTTTCTTGCAGGCTTTGGGCTTAATACTGTGGATAGTCTGCTGGGCAGACCTTTTCTACTCTTTCTGGGAAAGAAGTCAAAATATTTTTCGAGCTCCATTTTTTCTTGTTAGCCCTACAGTATTGGGTATAACAATGGTAAGTTCTTCTGCATGGCCATTGTCCGTGCAAAGCTTTAACCAATAACACCATGTTGGTATTATTCACAGTGCTGTAATTCTTTAATTACCAGAAAAGTAAAGAAGTAAAAGATTGGCAGCTTTTGGCAGTGCTTTTGTGTATGTGACTGTTTATTTCTATGTAATGTATATTCTTTTCCCTTTTTTGCCCACTCCTTATCTTTACTGATACAGAGAATTTTCTATTTAAATGTATTTTTGAATTACACTTAAAATTTCAGAGATTTAGAAGATCTGGGAGATACTGGATTAGAAATGTTAGATAAGCAGACTTTAGCACAGTACCTTTTACGTGTGCATAACCTATTGTAAAACTTAAAATTTGTGAATATGTTTTCATCTTATTTGTCTACAGTTGCTGGCCACATTTTTAATACAATATGAAAGAATAAAAGGAGTCCAGTCTTCAGGTGTAATGACAATTTTCTGGTTCATCTCATTGTTATGTGCCACAGTGGTTTTTATATCCAAAGTAAAACATGCCTTAAATATGGTAAGTGGTTTTTAGCCTCATTCAGTTGAAAATAATCCCAAATGCTGTAGTGGTAAAGTAGTTGCTTGGTAATTATGCCAGTCAAATCAGTTAATGATTCATTTAGTGTACCTTCATTCCTTGGGTTGTAACAGCAAAAGCAGCAAGAATTAATGACTTCTGTTTTGAAATGCTCATGAAATTCATAGTGATTTTAACTGTAGCAACAGTTGCCAAGAAAATTGGGTTGTCTGGTGGAGAAAGCGGATGTGTCTGCTCAAGTACACTCAAAGTGTGTAATCTTTGATATCAAACTGCTCTGGCTGGGAGTTTACATCATCTTCCTGTTGATTATACAGTGGATTTCCTGAAACACTTTGTTCAGTGCTGGTGTGGTCTCACCTGCTTGGACAAAATCAAAATGAAATATTTTTATGCTAATTTGCCCTGTAGTAAGGCCTTCAAATAACAGACTAATTGTGGAGCTGCTTCTTGAACCTTTAAGCTGCATTGGGAATTTTGGGAACTTTCAGCCAACTTTTGTCTTCAGCTGTTGGGAATGGGATTTTACTGAGAGTGGGTGTCCATCTATCCCTGTGCTTTGATTTCTGTGGCTTATGTGTTATGCATCAGTCCCAGACAAAAAACTGAAAGAACCTCTGAATTTTGCACACAGTGGAACAAAGTGTAATCTAAATTCTGCTCCTCTAATTCTTATCTTCTATGTGCATACTAACTCAAAAACTTGCTTTCAATACTCTTTGCTACCCAGTGCATAAATGTCTTGCTCCTGTAAGGAATGCACTGACTTCAAATTGGGGCTGTGTTGGCACAAACCATGTGTTAAGGAGAACTTTTTACATAAGAAATCCATGCTTGTATTTTTATGGTAGTGACTGAATAAAAATAAATATGTCTTTCACATCCTCTCCCCTCGCATTACCTTCCCTTTACCAAAATAGACACTGACTTTAATTTGCATGGGGGTGAGTAGTGTAGCACTTAGTTTGCAGAATTTACAGTAAGGAGCTGTTTTCTGTTTAATCGTAACATGTTATTTAAAATTAATTCCTCAAGCATTCTAATTGGAATATTACCTTCCTTTGCAGGGTGCTGATGAGGATGCATTTCGTTATGTCACCTTCTGCATCTACTTTGTCCTGGTATTAGTAGAGCTCATCCTGTGTTGTTTTCCAGAGCAACCACCTTTGTTTTCTGAAACAGTAAATGATCCTGTAAGTGTGTCTGTAGTATCACACGTGCAATATTCTGTGTAATGAGCTCCAGGGCCATAATCTCCCAGATGACAAGTAATTAAAATTGTGCTTTTTATTTGGTGATGCAAAAGAAGCCCATAACATGCAAAACTGGGGGGAGGGGCTGTGTGTAAGAAAAAAGCACAAAAATACTGTTGCACTCACTGCTGAATAGCATTCCTGAAGGATCAGTTATATGTATTTATATTCAGTAGTGCTGCTGGCAGTTGGTGGGAAATAGTGATTTGAAATGCTGTGCTCCTGGTTATCTGATATGTTCAGTAGGCAGTAGCATGTGGATTCACTTTATTTGAACATGGGGAAGAATTTAGACCTGGAAAGCTTTTGAACCTGGGCAGGTGGCATTTGATTTCTGTTTTTATCTCTCTTGTGTCAAGTAAAAATTTAATCAGCTCAGATTCAAGAGCAGCTGATGTTAGAGGGTGGTTTGGATGTAGACATCTAATTTTACATTGACAGTATCTTCTCTGCATGTGTTCTTAATTATACCGGCTCTATGGTGGGGATCTAAAGTGACCCAAAGGATGCTGGATCATCCTTGCACCACCTCTGGGTTAGATGTTGAGCCACAGTGGGGTGACACTTGCCACTGCCTGGAGTTTGGATGTGCTGAGTTTAGGAACTTCAGTTCTCTACAAGGTCTAATTCTGGTTTGATGGCAGTTAAGTGACACTGACTGGTGAAGGAAGGTGTGAAATACGTGAGGGAGGAAATAAATACTGCCTTTGTAACTGTGGAGAGGGTTCATGACCATTGCACTTACTGAATCCCACAGTTACATTCTCCACCAGTCTGCAGGGTGCCAGGGGTGCTCTGCTTGGCCGTGGCAGACAGTCTGTGTGTGTGTGCCTGCAAGGTGGAGCATATTGCTGAGTCTTTGGATCCTCTTCGTCTTTTGGTTCTTTTCATCTCATTCACGGGTTAAATATATTTGACCAGGATACCATGGGTATAAGGAAACCTTTTCTTCTTTGATCATGGTTGTAGTAATTACAAGGTGCTTTGAGACCACAGTGGTTTATTTTTCTGAGAATTTCTAGGAGTGTCTTTAGGAAACGGGGCAGACTTCAAATTTTAACCTTCCATTTTGTTGGGGAAAAGAGCAAAGAAATCATGTTAGTCAGCCTTAAATTCTGCTTTATTCCCTTTTTCCAAATATTTCCAAACCAGAAATGTCTGTAAGTCTTCAGTAAAATTTTAGTGTATGTTTACTTAAGCCAGCAAACTACAGTGAAATTTTTAAGATGTAGATGCTGATGTATGTAGAAGTCAGACAATGTGTTTTGTATCTTGTTTACATTATGTAAATCCAGACTCGTTAAAACTTTTCTTCATTCTATCTGGCATGAAAGTCAGTAGGATTATTAATTATTTGTGTGATAACTATTTAATTTTATCAAAAGTAGTATTATTTAGAAAGTAATCTAACATGTTTTAATATTTTAAACTTTCACTTATACAAACCAAGTCGAGTTTTTGGTAGTACAAGATCTAGTGGGCTCTTAGATTCAGAGTTTCCACCAGCAAGTAGATTAAAAAAAATACAAAGGAAAAAAAGCAATACAGCATTTTATGTAAAGTTCAGAATATTTTAAAATTTTGGTGTAGTTGAAAGTATTCCCTGTATTTGTTGAAGTAGAAGTCTGTCTGTCAGGAAAGCAGGAGTGGCTGAACTCTCAAAGTTTTGTCCCCTTCCCCTTCTCTAACTTTAAAAACTTTTATTTATTCACTAATTGATGGTATTGGATTTGTTTGCAATCATTTTACTGCAGGTGTTTGAATACTTTGGAGATGTGAAACTCTTATCCCCTTTCAAAAAACAAAAGCATCTGTCTGATACATACTTTTATTGTTCCTTGTAAAAGTTGCAGAAAAGGCTATGTGAAGAAGAGAAAATGCAAGACTGTTTTGTGTAGTTGGATTATAACACGGTGCAGGACGGCACAGTACAGGAGAAGCCAGGCTACACAGACATGAGTTAAAAATGCATATGATTGAAACACTTGGCTCTGGCTCTTTTAGTTGCAATACTCTAGTGATGTTTGGTAACTTCTGTAGATAGAATATCTGAGTTGCTCCAGTTATAGTTGATGATAAAACCAGTGGTTTGTTGTGCCTAAGGAGTGGTGGTAGCATTCCTTAGATGCTGTTCAGAGCTCTGAAAGAGGGAAGAGAGAAATGTGCACAGAAATTCTGCAAGTAAATTAATTTTTCATACCATTGAAATTCTCCCAGCCTTTCTTAATGCTCTTTTAACCCAGCCAGATTAGGAGAGGATGTGAACCTGGAGAGCAGCTGAAAGAGCCAGCCTTTGTGCTGGGTGTAGGACCCGAGCAAGCTGTGCACTGAAGGAGCTGTGCTGAGCTACTTAAGTATAGATACTTTAGTTTCCCATACATATTTGATGAATGAGATGCAGGGCTCCTAAAGGGTGTTTTGGGGTGCTTTCATGGAGTTTACAATTTTTTTTCATTTGTGTATCTGTGTCAATGGAGTCCTAGCACTTCACTGCTAGAACAGGAGAACTGAATTTTTCATTCATGATTAACTACCCAATTAACATATTTGTGCCCTCATATGGTAGCGTACCTTGCATTGACATAGGCACTGAACATGACACCTGGAGAGACTGTCTGGCCACATCTTCTCTGCACTGCTTGTTTCTTTAGGCCCTGCATCAGTCACTTCGCATGTGGATTGATTTCTTTTTCTCTCCTTTAGAATCCATGTCCAGAGTTCAGTGCTTCTTTCCTCTCCAGAATCACATTCTGGTGGATCACTGGGTAAGATCAAGCTCTGCATAAAGCACCAGTTCAAGTTAGATGGCACTTTGGGATCCTGCTTTTAGAGTGAAATTAGCAATAATCATGCAACAGTAATTTTGGTTGTTTTGGTTGGTTGTGTCATAGATTAAAACAATTTTTTCTTCAAATTTGATTAATATTTTTTAATTTCCTTTGTAGGGTCTTTGTAATTTTAAATTTTGACAGTATATATTTAGTGTGTTTGATGAAAGAATATAGTAAAAAATATTCTTTGGGAAATACAAGAAGGTAGAAATTATTTGCTGTATTTAGAGGTTAAGACATTGAAAACCATTACCTCTTTTTGTCCAATGGGCTCTTTTTTTCCCCATTAACTTAATTTTAGTAATGCTATATTATTTGTGAATTAAAACACAGAAACATGTAAAATAATACTGGTATATAGTTGTGGCTGGTACTTGGCCAGAGTTCCAACAGAAAGCTAGATGAAAGGAATTACTTTGTGAAATTAAAGGCTAATAACGATTTTGAAACTTGCTAGGCATGGGAATATTAAGTGCCTGGCTGATTTTCAAATGAGATCACTTTATCCTTTCTTTTATTTTCCCTGAAATTTGAATTCAGTGGCATATCCTGGATCCTTAGATGTTTTGGTGTCTAATTCTCCCAGTAAAGACAGGAGGATGTATGTTTTAGCATCTGGACCTGTGTTGCTGCAGGCACTAGTGCTAGCTGCATCTTTGTGGAGAGCTGGCTTTGTTCTGGGGCCAGATGCAACTGTGTCTATGTATCTGTGTCTGTATATGCATACAAACATTTCTAGTGTTCTTAAATTTATTTGCTAATTCTTTCTAATGCAGGTTGATGATTCAGGGTTATCGGAGTCCTTTGGAAGCCAAGGACCTGTGGTCATTAAATAAAGAGGACAAATCAGAGGAAATAGTGCCAGGTTTGGCTAGAAATTGGGCAAAAGAGTGGTCAAAGACCAAGAGGTAAGTTCAGTTATCCTGGCTTCCAGTTCTGCCAAGATATAAAGGTTTAAAAAGCTCAAGTTACTCAGCCTCTACTTAGAGGTATTTGTCATTTGTTACCAAACCTGCTTTTGTAAGGCCCATGTGGCTGCCTGTGTTTGTCCTGAAGTGTGCACGGAGCAGGAACCAAATAGGGCATTGTGTTCCTTCTTTATGAAGAGCTGCATTGACTTTCCCTTAGTCTTTCATGATCCAAAACTTATTACTGTGACTTTTGATGTATGGGTTTTTTTTCCCTGGGGAGGGAATGTTTGGACACAAACTTCTGTCATGTAATTTAGGAGCTTGGGCTCCCTCTGTAATTGGCAAAGCCTCAGGAGGGTAGTTCAGGGTGTAAAAGTGAGCAGCTTATTCCTTTCTTTTGACTATATAGGGAGTCTGAGCATCTAAGCCAGATGACTAAAATTAGAAAGACTGCATGCCTGCAGTCTCCATTCTACTTTCATCATCCTTGGCTGCAGCAAATAGGAGCACCTTTTCATTGAAGGAAAATTGCGTGCTTGCTTACACTGTGTGTTTTACATACAGCTTGTCCTCAGTTCAGAGCATGTAGTTTAGCATAAGCCAGATGTAAGAAAAGAATGTGTTCAGTCCATTGGGGATATCTTGGCATAAATCTGACTTCAGTCTTTTAACTCTGGTGGTACAGTGAAGCCTTGATTTTGATGGAAGTTCAGCATACTGGGTTCTAGAATAATAATATCCTCTGCTCTGAGCTGTATTCCTCATTCCCCAGGGAAGACTTACAGGAGAGATTTACAGGAATGTTACCTATCCAAGCAAAGAAAGCCATTTCTGAATGGCCAGTTCATGTAGTTACGTTGTGTGATTTAAAACGTTTGACAGTAAAACCCAGTTAAACTATTAAGAATCATAACGAGGTAATTTACATCCTGTTTGTATAGTGTACATTTTCCCAGTTGGCTTTATGCTTGAATAAAGGCTACATTCTATACCTCATGTTTTTCCAGGCAACCACTAAACATGTTATATGTGCCGAAAAAGCAGCAAAAATCAGGAGACTCAAATGGTGATGTGACAGAAGAGGTTGAAGCTTTGATTATAAAACCATCTCAGAAGAGCTCTGAAGCATCTTTATTCAAGGTTTTATACAAAACCTTTGGACCCTATTTTCTCATGAGCTTCCTTTTTAAAGCTGCACATGATCTCTTGATGTTTTCAGGCCCAGAAATTCTGAAGTAAGACCTATATACTTTATTATTGTATTAAAAGTATGTGAACAGGTTTTAAAACATGCTGGTATTTCACTCCCCAAGCTGCTTTGCCTTCAGCTGATGCAATGAGGAAGAGGTGTCATACAAGGGAGAAACCACAGACAAAGGTGATTTTGGTCCATTGGTTTTCAAATTGCAACATCATGCAATAAATGTTTGACTTCTTATTTTCCTTTTTGACACCAGGAAGGCAGGGCAGGAACATAATCAACAATAGCAGGAGAGTTTACTCAGTTCTAACCTGTAATTATTCTGTGCCTACACATCACAGTAGGTGATGCAGCAAAGAGCTGAGGGGCTGGGAGAGCTTGTATTGCTTTGAGCTGAGAAGTAAAGCAAGTGCAAGTGGTTGTATTTCAGCTGGAGGGGATATGAAACTTTTCAGTGTAGCTCCAAGAGAATGCTGTGCGTGTAAGCTATGTGCTACTCCATGTTTCAGAGTGGTATTTAAGGAGGGAGTGATGTGTGCTCATAGAAAATGATCTCTAGTTTCCAAGAAGTTTGCTTAAGTGTTTTATCTAAGTTTGGTACTTTAGGTGCTTGAATGACCCATACAACGTTTGGCATAACCTAAGGGTGTAACCATGACATTTGGTTCTGTTTTCCATCTATCAAAAGAACTCATTTCTCTCCCCACAGGTTGCTGCTCAACTTTGTAAGTAACAAAGCTGCCCCAAACTGGCAAGGCTACTTTTATACGGTGCTGCTGTTTGTTTGTGCCTGTCTTCAGACACTGATTCTTCACCAGTATTTTCATATTTGCTTTGTAACTGGAATGAGGCTCAAAACAGCCATTGTTGGTGTAATTTATCGAAAGGTAGGTGTTTCTTTAAATGTACAACAATGCTGTGACTGCAAATATGCAGTATCTGTGACTGTGAGAATGCATCACTTAAGTCTGAATAATAAGTTAGGAGACTCTGGTATGCTGATTCCTAACTCTTAATAGAAATAAGAGCATGTCTAATTTATAAATAAAAGCCTTTAAGCTAGGGCAGTTTTCTAATTTACTAGTTAATATGCTGCTTCTCACTGTCAAATAAGAAACCTTGCCTCATTAGATTAGGGGTGTGCAGTGCTTCAGTTGGTGCAGAAATTAAGGTGCATCTACATTTACAACTTCATTTGAGATTTACCAGCAGTGCCACCTTACCTTAGAATAAGATGGAACATTTTAGACAGCTGAGGACCAATAGCTCTGTGTTAGATAAATGTGTCACAAGAAATTAAGATTCCACTTCTTACACTAGAACAAAAACACAAAACAAACCTAGTAAATGGTACCCCCAAGCAATCAAACCACCAGCCCTAACCCCAAAGTTTGCTTATTGACTTTAATTCTGTATTAGCTTAAGCCCAGCTGATTGATTCAAACTGTTCAACTTGCATTTTGCCAGGTGTATATGGTAAACAGAGTATGAAGGAGGAAAAGGATTGCTTGTAATTTTAAAGAAGCAGTTCTGTAAAGCAGTTGAATTCTGTGGAGAAAATGCAAATGACTAAGTCTCCCCTCATGTTGTTTTAATTGTTTTTTATTTTTTACTTACATGTAGGCACTTGTTATCACAAATTCTGCTAGGAAGACTTCTACTGTGGGTGAGATTGTGAATCTGATGTCTGTAGATGCTCAGAGATTCATGGACTTGGCTACCTATATAAACATGATTTGGTCTGCACCTCTCCAGGTGATACTAGCACTGTACTTACTGTGGCAGGTGAGCACTGTGTGTTGTTTCCTGTTTTGACTTTGGCAATGTGCTGCTTTCATGGTTCTGTGACTACACACAGCTGTTGTTGAGATCACTGGAGGGTTTGCAGCAGTGAGGGGAAAGTGCTGTTTATTAGGAAGCCATTCAGAGCTGCTTTTGTCACTGCCATCAAGAAGGAAGGCAGGAGGTTCTGAATTCACATCTGAGCTCGTACGGGGAGGATGCAGAGGGGAGCTGTTATCTTTTGAGGCACTGCAGCACCCAGAGTATCTTATATGTCCCTTGATTTAACTAAAAGTTCTCTTGGTTCTAGAGTCACCATGGAAGATGTCTGCTATTTCTGGTTCACATAGCACTGGGCTGATTCTTCTTCAGAAGAACAGACAAATCAGCAAAAAGTGGAAAGTGTTAAAACGTATTTGTGTGTGTGTATAGCGAGCTATTTGGAGAGAGATTGAGCTATATGTACCTCTCAATGGGGGCTATGTATGTTTGTTTCAAAAGTCAAAGTATATAGATATTAACCTAAGCCCCTACTTGATCCTCCTCTTCTTCCCCCAAGCTGAAAACCTATTTCAGAATGATTTTCTGTAGTGTATGCAGTGGTTTGAGTCAAGATTTTGAAAAATTAGTTTGAATAAATGCTTGCAATTATGTACTTTTCAGAATTTAGGTCCTTCAGTGCTGGCAGGGCTTGCTGTCATGATCCTTCTGGTTCCAGTAAACGCTGTGATGGCAATGAAGACAAAAACCTATCAGGTTAGCACCTCTATATAGTGCTTTTAAGAAACATCTGTTCTTTGACTTGCTCCTGTAGGTTTTTCCTTTTATTTTCTCCCATCCCTCTGTCTATCCCTTAAAAAAAGGGAAGGGAAAGAAAGGTCAGAGGTGTTGTGTATTCAGGACAAACAAACTCATGCATTTTTCAGCCTTACAGCTGATCTGTGCATAATGGTCTAAAAATTTGCACTAGTGAAGGCCAAGGTAGCGCTTTAGGCAGCTTCATGAGATGTCCAGTGATTGAATTGGAATTAGTTCAGTTTTTAAATTGCCTAAAAACTAAAGTGCAAATGTGAACTACTGTCTGCTTAATGAACCTGAATGAATGAAATACTCATATTTCCAGTATGTGTAGCTTGTCCTTTTTATTGTTTGCTTCCTGGAGAGATGAAGAAGGGGAAGTCTTAGTTGTTGGCTGTTTTTGATCCCGTGTTGATTTTATTTAGTGGGGATCAGTTTGTTGCAGAGAGCGCACATAAATAAGCGTAGACTCAAATTCAAGTTTTCTCCTGCAAAAACTACTTCCAACAGCCCCACCACATGCTTTGTGCAGACTTCACTACTGACTGAATTTGCTGAATGTCAGAAAAGATTGATATGCTTAAGTGAAACCTTAGTTAGAAGTTCATTAAAACATGTTACAGCATTCGATTCCCACAGGGGAGAGGTAGGGACACCTGGCCTGCCACAGCCACCTTGCCTCTGGTCTGGGATGGCTGTGCCAGTGCATTCTGCTGGCTGCCTCTGCTGAGTCAGCAGCAGTTCAGCTTTGCACTGCCCTCGTTAAAATATTTTAGGAAGATGGAAACTTAAGAATGGCTGAATGGAAAACTTCTTGCCTTAGTACACCATCAGAAAGCCATTGATATTGCTGAAAATGAAGCAAAATCCAGTTTGGTCTAAGGTTAGATGCAAGCTGCACATCTTAGTGGTTTATTTTTTAACTGCATATTGTACCTGAGTCTCAGGGCTCCCTAACGCAGGGTTAATCATACTTAAACCAGTGCCACAATTGTTTTGATCTTGGTTTGGATTTGTAGTTACATGAAGCATTCTTTTAATTGGTTTAAAACGTCTTGTTAATTCTGCATATTTGTTTGTTCAGATAGTATCTCAGATTTCCTGCTTGGGAAGCTAGTAAGCATTTGATGATAATGAGGTAAATTTGCCATTGCAAAATAGAAAGCTCAGAACTTTGAGGTTCTGCCAAGTATTGTGCTCTGTTAATTATTTTTTGCAATGTTGTTTTTAGGTGGCTCAAATGAAGAGCAAAGACAACAGAATTAAGCTGATGAATGAAATTCTCAATGGGATTAAAGTTCTGAAACTTTATGCTTGGGAATTAGCCTTCAGAGAGAAGGTATTAGAGATCAGACAGAAAGAACTCCAAGTCCTAAAAAAATCTGCTTACCTTGCTGCAATGGCAACCTTCACTTGGGTTTGTGCTCCGTTTTTGGTAAGTGAAACAAATCTAGAAGTCTTCTCTCCTTTTTGGGGTTGTGGTTTCCAAGGCAGCACTTGAGGACTTCTTTTGGTTTTGTGTTTTAATGAGTTGAGTCAAAATGCCCTCCAGAGTGGTGGGTGATGGAACACTTAGGGGTCCACTTCTCTATGGAAAGGCACTACTGTTTTCTCTGAAACTCAGTAACATTCAGGTTGGATGTATTCTAGAAGTTAATGGCCAAAGTATTGGAAATTAAAATCTCCTCTGCATCCCCTCCTATTTTTGGTTGAGTACTTGAGGAACCTAAGATGAAAGGTATGGTCAGATTTAGGAGAGTAAAAAAATCCCTTACTTCAATGTGTTTCTGAGAGCATCAGGCCCTTACATAAGAGTTCCTGGTTAAATGGGATGTTGTGCTCCAGGAGTGACTCTGGCCAGGGTTCTCCAGCATCTGTTTAAGAACAGTGTGGAAGAGGCAAAGCCATTGTGTAGCCTGAGATGGCTTCAAATTCTTTAAAAAAAAAAAAATCCACGCTACGTGAAACATCCTTCCTGTGCTTGTGGTTAGCTTACATTTCAACTAATACAAGGGAGAGAAGAGTGAATCACATCAAAATTGCTTCAGACCCTATTAGAACAAGGGGCCAGTGCTCTTGTCTGCAGAAGCAATTAAAAGCCGTGCCTACATTAGGATAAAATATGTGCTGTTCCAGTTGAAGGTGTTTAAGTGTACTTTCCAGCCTCAGATTCCTTCCCTGCAAACATTTATAGAGTTTACATTATGCTCTAGGCATGATGAAAGGCAGAGAAGCAGTGCCCTGGGTAGGAAGCATCAGCTGCATTCTTAAGTGAATGCTTTTCTAAAAGAAGTCTGAGATTATCTTAATATAAATACATTATTAAATGAAATTTCTAAATAAAACTCTGCAGGTGGAGTCCCTGATGCTGTTCTGTGGAGCCTGAGAAGACAGATTGGTTAACGTGTAGCTCTGCTCCAGCACACACGGGGGTTGTGTACCTGTGGCTCCACGGGAGCTTTGCCACTGGGGCACAACCCAAAGTGCAAGGCTGCTCTTCAGCATCTTGTTTCTTGGATGTTTGGGGTTTTTTTTTTGTATATTTTGATTTAAAAAAATTATTGCAAATGCCTACTTGAAAGCACTTTTGACATTCAAAACTTTTATTTCCTCTACTCTTTCCTCTCTTTCCATGGCCAGGGTTTTTAAAAACGCTGTTTAATAACAGTGCCAGGGTACTCGTTTTGCAGTACCTCCCCTGCTGCTGTGTGTGCTGATAAGGGTGTATTTCAGACTAATTGCTGGCAACACCAGCGCAGACATGCTGCTTGTGAGGTTATTCTTTGGACCCTGTTTGTTTCTGATCTCCATGGGAGGGCTTTCTCCCTGGGATGTGGTTGTCCAAACTAAGGGCTGTACAAACAAGCCCCTGTACAAGGCGCAGCTGAGACAGCTGCTGCACCAAGAACAATACATGTCCTCACAGCAGTCAGATTTTTTAACAGAAATAACTGATGTCTTCAATGGATGCTGTGCTTAGATGAGACTGTTCCTTCGGTGGAGAGCTCATTATCTCAAGTCTTTTAGGAGGAGCGATGCCAGAGGTTTATCTACCTTGATTTCTTGTTTTAAGTGGCAGTCTGTGGGAAAAAGCTGCTGGATCTTGTGATATACTGAGGTATGAGTGGTATTATCACAGAAGAAAACACTATGGAGGGAATAGTTCTGAAAGTAAACATCTGGTTTTACTTAGTTTGGTTTAATTTTACTATAATTTATTCAACACATTAAAAAAAGTATATGGATGTTTGGAATTATTTTTATAGCTTAGGACTCATGATAAAAATGGTTCCGTGTAATTTTCTTGTTTCAGTATGAAACTGAAACAGTTCACAGCAGAAAATTGTAGTTACTAAAAGGCTTCATCTTTGTAATGCAATAACATTTCAAGTTTGTTGGAAAATGGTCTGTCCATAATAAAGTGGGCTGTATTTGGAAATCTAGGGTTGTGGTAGTCTCTACAAAATATAAAACAGGTTTGTATTGGGACGCTTCTAACTCTTCTGTCTATATATGTTACTGATCTAATATCTGATACTATGAGGAGTGCCTTAAAACTGAAGGAGATCAGGAAAAAAGACCAGTGATCATTTCTCTACTTACTTTCTCCTACTGTGTGACCTGGGACATTTGTGCTTTCGCCTTTGCTACGTGAAGAAAGTGAGCACTTAACCACTTTTCCAAGAGGAGCCATCTACTTCTTTTTACAACAGCAGATTTAAATCATGTGTTCCTTTTGCAAAAAGTGTTGTCAGGAACAAGAAAGTTGTCAGAACATTCTTCTTTGTTTGATTTATAGTCTTCTGATTCCAGTTGTCAGACTGTGTACTCCTGACTTGGTGGCTTTAAGGCACGTTACCCTCACTGTAACCCTTACATTTTGTTTCAGGTCGCCCTGTCCACATTTGCTGTGTATGTCATGATAAATAAGAACAACATCTTGGATGCTCAGAAGGCCTTTGTTTCTCTGGCATTGTTCAACATCCTCAGGTTTCCACTGAACATGCTTCCTATGGTCATCAGCAGCATAGTAGAAGTAAGACTTCAGTCATTAACAGGTGTTCCTGTGCAGAAGGAAGGCCCTGGGTGGAAAGATAACATTCCCCTGCTTAGAGAATGACCGCTGGGGAAATTTGGCCACCTCTGGAAGGGGCCTTGCAGTTCCTGTGTGTTAAGTGCTGTGCAAGTGAAATAATCCCAGTTATGGTGGATGGGTGTTCCTGACATCACCCATATTTCTTGTGGGTTGGGAAGTGAAAGTTTGATGACTATCCAAGCAACTATGCAGTGGATTTAAGGAGGGATTAGGAGTGCATAATAATGATACAATGTGTATGTGGCACAAAACAGTGAGCACTTAAATGTAATAAGCAGAGTATAAATAGTTCTGCATCCTTTTTCCATGCAGGCCAGTGTCTCCTTGAAGCGCCTCAGGGTGTTCCTGTCTCATGAAGAGTTAGATCCTGACAGCATAGTCAGAGGTCCCATAAAAGAGGGTGAGTTTCTTTGCCTATTGCAAATAATTGTGTACAGGTTTGGGTGGTTTCTTTTGCATTCTATAACAAATTTATTGCATTTTTGGTGGGTTTCACTGATAAATTTGAGCCAAAAAACAGAGACGGGAGTTTGTAAAATGAAAATTATGTAAAGGTTCTTCTTCCTTCTCAGATAGTTTCTTTCCTCTCCACTCCACAACTGATTTTGCAGTGCTAGAGATGCAGCTGATTTAGTTGGTATCTCTGTGTAGCTGACATTCATGTACCTCTTGGTTCCTGAGTAAGGGTAAGCTTGGAACCTCTGCTAAATTCGGTAAAAGCAGAACACAAGTTTTTGGTAAGCAGTGGGTTATTGTTCTGAAAAAGTAGATTTATACCTCTGCCCGTGTGTGTTTGGATTGACTTCTGTGGCAGGATCCAGAGCACACAGTTTAGCTGCTTGCACTGGTACTTTTATAAATATGAGTTTTCTCTTTGCAGCTGAAGGATGCATTGTTGTGAAGAATGCAACGTTTAGCTGGGCCAAAATGGATCCTCCTTTGCTGAATAGGTAGGGATTGGTACCCTTCATTCCACTCCATAATCTTTCTGCATCACAAATGAGCTATATTTGAGTTATAGAGTACATATGGAGAAGAGTTTGTTGCCATAGAGAGAGAACAAATAACATCAGTTCTATATATTTTTTTTTTTTGATTGGGGCTTTGTGAACTAGAGGGACTTTGATTTTATTGCATTTATGGAATGCGTAAAGGGTGGTAGCAAGAGATGTAGGGATGGAGGAAGAGAGAGCTGCAGGGCATTCCGGGCTCTTGCTGTGTGCTGCAGGTGGGATGAGCACAGCTAGAGGATGCAGCCAGCTCTGGTCCCTCCTGTTTGCCTGTATCCCCAGGCTCCGTTTTACAGCCTGATTCTCACTGTACTCTGCTATCCCTGATCCCGGGCTGCAGAAGGCAAACAGTGATGCAGCTACAAGCTGTGTCTTCCCTGTGCCCTGTTCCCTTTCTTAACTTTGGCTGCTTTTTCTTGGGCCTTAAATGGCAAATTCTTTGGGACAAAAATGCTGTGTTTACATGTATGTTCATAGAACACTTGAGAGAAATCTTGGCAAGGCTGGGTCACAGTGCTTTTTTTTCTTTCTTTTTTCTTCCCCTTTTGACTAATTACATATTAAGATGCTGTGTTCTAAATATGAGGAGAACTGGGTGCTTTCTGAATGAGAGGTTTGGATTTTCAAGCAGTTGAAATTTCAGCACTGAGTCAGTATTTGCAGTGGGTGTTCACACTGCAGCTGGTTTTGGTTGGGCAGTTCAATAACTACTGGGGTGTGCCAGCAAGCAAGGCTGAATTATGTGCACTTTATTTCAGCATTAATTTCACTGTTCCCGAAGGCTCCTTGGTGGCTGTTGTTGGTCAAGTTGGCTGTGGAAAGTCTTCACTGCTGTCTGCATTACTGGGGGAGATGGACAAAAAGGAAGGCTACGTGGTTGTCAAGGTGTGACATGCCTGAAGAATTGTTCAGCTGTTTGTGGGTAGTGCCAGAGGGTTTCTAGATTTCCAAGTAGTGTGAAGAGGGAAGAGAGAGCGTTTCAAATGAGTGCACTTTTTAGCCTGATTTCCTGGCAAACCATGTATATGCCTTAGCTTGCACTCTGTGTAATTGCTTGTTAAGCCTTGACCCCACAGCATCCAAATCTGTTGGTGTCAGATTTAGTCACATAAAACAATGGAGGTGTCAAAGATGAGTGTTCTGGTGAGTCTTGTTAGCAGCTGCGTATGAGATGGGGATACCCTGTTACATATTCTCTGAGGAAGAGCAGTATTGGGCCCTACCTTCTTAGACATCAGAGAATTACAAGGAGAGAGGGTGCACCCAGAGACCTGAATGTGGGAAAAGCTGCTGTTGCAGTTCGTTTGTTCTTGGACATCAGAGCTGCACAGAGCTAACAGAGAAAAAAATGACCTGGAAAGAAAATTACTTTAAGAGCAAAACAAATACGTTCCATTTGAAAGTCTGTAGGTTTGGCCACCTTCAAAATTGTTGTGGAAAAATAAAGTAGTTGAGATCTGAATCACTAATTATTAGTGCAGAAAGAGAAGGCAGAACTGATACTCAAAGCAAAATACTCTGTATTATCTCAGTCTCTTCCTTTGAAGTGACTTTTATATGAAAACCACTTCCTCTGCTTTCTACAGAAATCTCTTGGCAGGGGTACATTTGTTAAAACACTTGCATTCCAGATTAAACTCTTTTGTGCAGAACATAATTTATAATTATATGAAAGAAGTAATACTTTTGACATGCAGTAATTGTGCAAATGTTCTCTAAGCAAATGTTTCCTCCAGGTTTATGTTAATCATATTTTGTTTGAAGTCCTTTATTTTCCACCAATGCACTTTGATACATTCACTTGTAGAGAGGATTATAAAAATAACATTTTGGAGGAGGTGGTAGCCCAAGAAGTACTTTGTTTGGAAATGACTGTAGGTAATTTGTGAGGTGATTAGCACTGCCTGCCTCACAAAGCCCTGCTGTGCTTTGACTCTCTGTGCAGACTCTTAGTCTAAAGTACTGAACTTTACTTTTCTTGCAGGGCTCTGTAGCCTATGTTCCTCAGCAGGCCTGGGTCCAAAATGCAACTCTGGAAGATAACATTGTCTTTGGAAGGGAGATGAGTGAGAGCCGGTACAAGCGTGTGATCGAGGCCTGTGCACTGCTGCCTGATGTAGAGATTCTTCCTTCAGGAGACAAAACAGAAATAGGAGAAAAGGTATTTCAATACCCACTCCACCTTTAACAGTGCTATTGCTTGTAGTTAAGGCTGTGTGACTTCTATTTTACTTTATCTCAAAGTTGTATTGAATTTAAAACATTCAGAGCAGAAATCCTCTAGAATAAGATGCAGATTTGAAGTGTGTTTTCCTTCTCTTTAAGCCTCAAAGGGGAGGAAGGAAACCTGTCCTCAGTTAGGAATGTAAAACCATCTTGTAGTGACAGTTTTTAATTGTCTCTAAGTTGCTATGGTCATAAAGCTGAAAAATATATAGAAACAGGAAGAGAAAAATCTTCTGAACACTTCAGTTTCATTAAAAACAAGCAAACACCCCTCCAACCCCAACCTCCCCCTGGAAAATCCAAACCACAGTTCACACAAACAACCATCACCCCGAATCTGGCCCTTGGTTACTGAAGCAGGGGTGGTGTGGGGTTTGGGAACTCGCATGGATGTTGCAGTGCTGTGCTGTGGAAGCAGGAGCCGGTGCCCTGTACCAGGAGCTGGCAGGGGGTGTGTGTGTGGCTGCTGGGGGTTCTCTGAGCTGCTGCCCTCAGGTACTGGCACATGTGCTCTGCCTGCTGGCAGGGTCCAGGTGGGCTGTAGCTCCCAGCTGTCCATAGAGCTGGCAGCCCCACATGCAGTAAAGGTGCAGCTTTATCTTCCTCATTGGTCAGCAGGCCAGTCACATTGTAGAGCGTGAAGAGAGTTTGCTTCCTAAATCAGAGGCAGCAGTGCAGAAATAGAGCTGAGAAGAAAAGTAGCTTCTGATTGTACAGAGTTAGGTAGGTCAGTCAGGGTTAATTGCTTTACAAGACTAGCAAACTTTTTTTTTTGACTAGCCCTTCACTGTCAGTGAGAACAGAATAGATGTGCTTCCTTCCAAGAGGATTGTGACTGATTGCTTATGCTGTTGTGGTAATGAAATTATTTGTGGAGATCTGTTCCATGCAATGTTGAAATTCCTCTAATTTAAATAAATCACCTATGACTTGTGTCTTTCCTGAGCTGTATCAAGACATCATCTTTCAGCTGTAAATAAAGGATCACGTTTTCTTGTTTCCCCAGGGTGTGAATTTGTCTGGAGGACAGAAACAGCGAGTCAGTCTTGCTCGGGCAGTTTACTGCAATGCAGATGTCTATTTACTTGATGATCCTTTATCAGCTGTTGATGCTCATGTTGGGAAACATATTTTTGAAAAAGTTATTGGGCCGAAAGGAATCCTGAAAAATAAAGTATGTTATAATGTCTCTAGAGAATGCTTTTTCTTGGCTGAGTTCAAATAATTACAAGTTTGTCAAGTTGCATATTTAGGCTTTTGTTTCTAACATCTGAAAAATGAAAGAATCCTTCTGCAATTTTTAGAGGACTTTATAAAGCACTGAGATTTTTGTTGTGAAAGGTGCTTTGGTTTCTGTAATTCAAAATTATTTAATGGAAAAATCAAGACAATTTTCTCTTAAAAATGCTGCATGCCTGGCCCTCATTACTATTCTATTATACACAGAATTCAAGCAGTAAAGAGCAGTAGTCCAACCATGGTATTCACTAGCTGAGATGATAGAAACCCTTTATTTCTCTTTTGCCTTTTAGACTCGGGTTTTGGTAACCCATGCAGTCAACTATCTGCCTCAAATGGATACAATTCTGGTAATGACTGATGGAGAAATCTCTGAGATGGGCTCCTACCAGGAGCTGCTGCAGCAGGATGGGGCTTTTGCTGAGTTTCTTCGTACATATGCTAATGCTGAACAAACCATGGAGAACAGTGGTAAGCTCACAAATAAACTCTCTTGATGTCTGTTGTCTTAGTAAGGGAGTCCTGTTAAAGGAAAAACCATAGTACTTTCTGTAGGTAGGAAAGTTAAAAGAAATTACTATTTCTTGTGATTGCCTGTATAGGTAGAGGTGCTTATTTCTTGAGGATGTTGAAGGCTGTGAGGTTAAACACACATTCTTTCTTAAAAATAGGAAAATGTGTTACAGATCTGTAGTAAAATTTCCTCTCAGTGCAAAATTCAGATGGTAGTGAGACTGCATGAAGGCCAGCTGGGGTTTGTGCACCCTTCCTGTCTCTGTTAAGATGTGTCTTCTTTATGCAGCTAATTCCTTTGGGGATGGGGAGGAGGAAGAAGCGGCTCAGTGCTCTACCTGCTGTCCTTGACTCCTGCTTCTGCTTTACAAAACAGCTGTAGAGTTGCACTGGTACAGGAATATACTTCAGATTTATTTTTCTTTTATCTACAGACAGTTGCAGTATTGGATTTTAATAGGGGAACTTAGTCTTTGCCTCCAGCCTGTTTTCTTCACTCTCTTGCCTGTGGTGATTTCCTGACACTCCTGCTGAGAAGAGCAAGCAACCCCTGCACTGTGCTGGCTGGGGTTAAGTTGTGTTTGGTAGCACATGCTGAGTGCTGCAGACAAGGCTTTGGGAACAAGGAGGGGCCTCTGAGGCTGCTTTTTGCTTTGTCTTCTATTTGGAAAACTGTTGGTTCCTTCCCATTCCCTAGAGGGAACACAGAGGTGTTTTTTAGTGTACTCCTCACATGTCCATCATGGGCAAAATGGAAATGGTGCCACATTTACCTGCACTGATGCAGCTGGGAAGTGTTAAAGAGGTGTTGAAGGGCTTCCTTTGGCAAGGAGCTGCTCCTGGTGCTCATGTCAGAGTTGCCTGTGGGAGGGCTGTGATGGTCTGCCTTGCTCTCCGAAGCTCTACCTCTGAAACCTCCACTGATTGTTCCAGGCTGCCAATTTGCATTGTGCCCCTGGGGCAGCTCTCTAGGTCCAGGCTGGCACCAGGCTGCCCCTGGAGTCAGGAATGGGCAGGGTTTGTTTCGTGCCTGTGCAAGGTGGCATCTTCTCCTGGCTCCCTCTTCCAAGGAGCTGGATTTGGGGATGGTCTGTCATCTCGAGGCTCAAGCTCAGGCTGCCCTGCTGTGTGCTAGCATTCCTCTTGGAAAGTTCTTGTGGTAGTCCCAGCTGTTGCTCTGCAGACTGGGATGCTGGTTTGGGTGGATGCTTTAAGCAGCAGGTGCTGCATGGGTGGGTGTCTCACTGTGGAGACCTTGTGGGAAGAGGTTCCGTGGAAGCAGGATCAGGTTAACTTCTGTGTATGTTCTGTAGGTGCTTCTGTAGCTACTTAGGGCACAGTCAGACTTGTTGCAGTCTTCAGTGTATGTGAAATTTGTAGGCAAATAAACTTTCTCTGTGCTTCCCTAGGCAGTTAACAAGTTGACTTTAATATGAAGATTTGCCTCATTTAATAGTCTTGTTCTTTTAGTCTTTGTCTTCTCCCATTTTCAAATGTGGAAAAGTAGGTTTTGAAATCCTTTTCATTAAACTAAATTACTTTATTTTTCCATTTAATTACTGAATTTTCTTTTGGAAAGTGAGCCAGTGCTTTATCTTCTGCCATGGTTCTCTGCAGTTTTCTAATAAGAAGCACTTCTAACTTCAGTATGACCCTGGTGATCTGGAGTGGATTGCTGTATCACAGGGTTGGCCTATTTGCAGCATATTTGTTCATCAGTTCCACTCAAGTGATCTTCTGCCAATGGTAAAAAGTGAAAAGTAGAGTAATTTCTTGTCTGATTCACAGGGATGATATTCATGTTTATTGAATGTGTAAAGGTCGCTATTACTAAGAATCACAGGCTCTTGGATGGACACAGGAGTCTGTGACAGGAGTCAGACTGAGTTGGCTGGAGGGTATCTGCACACCCACTCCTAAAGGGAGGCTCCCTCGTGTCTGAAGCTCTGTGTTGGCAGCCTGAGAACACTGTGGTTTGGTGCTTTCTGGCTGGAATGCATCTGCTCTCCTAGGGTGGGAAAGCCTCTCCTCCTACCCAGCCCCTGAGGTTTGACTGCAGCTCTGGTCCCTGTTGCCTCCCAGACTTTTTTTCTCGCTTTGGGATTCCTGAGGGTTACCTGTGCTCTACTGCTGCCTTTCCCATCCTCAGCTTCATGGGGTTTCTTCTCTGTGTGGGAAAACTGTGTTTGTGGCTTGGGATTAAAAATAGGTCAATTTCAGCAAACTTGATTCTGCCTTGGGTTTTGTGGTTTAGGTTATTCTACTTGGATGTGTGGTTGTAAAGATTGAAAATGGTAGAGTGTGTTCTGGAAAAAAGTTAATTATATATGCTTTTAGAGTCAGATCCTTCATTAGAAGGAATGATTCGACCTCTGGAAACAGGTAACTGTTTGCCATGTGGCTTTATATTAGTGCTTGCCTTGGAGAGTAATATGAGTAACTGCAGTTTATTTACAAGAGACTGAGTCATTATTAGAAGAATTTTATCTGCACAGTGGAAGGTATTTGCATGGTTTGCATGTCCTTGTTTGTGTGAGCTGCAGCAGTTGGTGTGGCAGCTTGTAGGTAACTCAGCAGCAGCAATTCTGTATCTGAAAGGCTTCCATGAGGAAGCTTTAAAGATGCACCCTGGACCTAGAAATGTAGTGAGTGTACCAAGAGAAGCGTCATTCAGAATTGAGCCCTGAGGGTCCCTTTTGTTCTCAAATGTGTATTCAGTACTCACAGCTATTCCCTTTTATAATTTCTGGGTACTTTTTTCTGCAAAACCCTCATTAGTGGGGTTATAACCTAAGTGCACGTGTCAGATTTACTATGGCAGTCTTGAGCATTTTTTGTTCTCAGAGCTAAAAATGGTATAAGCAAGAAATCTTTGTGGCCTACAACATGAAATTAAATTTGAGCTTTTAGGGGAGGATGGTTTATTTGTGGTTTTGTTTTCTTCAGCAATGTTCTAAAGCAGTATGTCACTGGAATGCTTGCTGTTTTTCATATGGGAGCCTTTCAAAACAAATGCTGTCAAGTGCTTAAAATAACTAGCAGTCCCATCTTGGTTGGTCCTTATTCATATGAATAAGAACTCAGTTACTGAACTTTTTCACATTCTCTGCATTTTGTCTTTGTTAAGACCATGCTGAACAATTTATCTTTGGGTTTTTAGAGTAATGGACCAATATTCAGTTTGCAGACTGGAAAGGAAAGCAGTCCACAGTTAATGTGCTGATGATCTGTTTTTATGCATATATGTGCTTTAGTATAAAAACATGAAAATGTCAGACTCTAGATCTACACAAATTTTCCTGAATATCTTTTGAATATTTTCAGGTGGGTATCTTTGCATAAACTATGCAGAGCCTTTAAAAATGCAAAACTCCTTGTTGCAAATTCCAAATTAACTTTCACACATGAAAATAGAGTTCCATTTACTGACGGCTAACATTTCAGGAGTCAGACATTTGGTTTTTATAAGGAAAAGTGTCATAACCTGAACCTAGAAGTTTTACTCATGGCACTATAGTACACTGAATTAAATTGTTCAAAAAAGGGTGCTATTTCAAGCTGACAGGTTTTCTGGAGTGTGCCACATCTTGGTACAAGCGGGATGTTGTGGGATAACAATTCATGGAAAGATCTCTTGCTTAAAGTCACCTGATTCCTACAGTTGCCTAAAACACCAGGCTTTTGCACGTTTCTTCCTGCTCAGCTTTGCAGGAGGACTCAAAGTTACTAGCACGTGCCTGCTGTTCTTACAGCTTCACTCCATCGTTTACAGAATGTCTTCTCATTGCATTTTAAAATAAAAATAATTTTTAACTAACTATGTAGGAACTGTGGTTTGACAAGGAGTGGCTGGAGTGTTGGGTTTTTTCCCATGGAGTGGGTCACATGTGACTTGGTGTTGCATGCTTGAACATAAAGTATGTCCTCATTATTGTATTACGTTATCATTACTGACCTACATTTTCTAGAAAAATAAATGTTCCCTGTCCTGGCACTTAACCCTGTTGGGGGTTGAACTAAACTGATTTGTACACCTGGTCAATTTTCTGTTATTATTTGTAAATACTTGTGTTCCCTGCTTCGTTTGCATATTAAGACTGCAACTGGCAATTCAGATTGAAGTGAAATGCTTGTGTCTCTTTGCCTAACCATTTTCATGTTTACTTTTACTTTTTCACCCTCTCAGATACAAGTAGTCCATCTGCAAAGGAAGGCAAGCCTATAGAAAATGGAGTCCTTGTGAATGAAGGCCCTGAAAAGCTTATGCATAGGTGTGTATTCTCCTTTATTTTTTTCTTCCTCTTGCCCTGCATCCTTTCAAACCAGTCACTCAGATGTGAATAAACAGTAATTTGATGGTCATGGTATTTGTTAGAAGAAAATATATCATGCTGGATCCATCAGCATGAGACAGGCAAAGCTGCTGCTGCTCTGTGGTTCCAGGTCCAGCAGTAGGAAATGCTCCAGCAGGCACCTGGAGCACCCACATAAGCACAGCACCACGGGGCCTCATCCAGGCCCCTCTCTGGCTGAGCAGGACAAGGTTTGCTGGTGGGAACACATTACTCGTGTCCATACAAGCTGGATCTCTGCAGTGGGTGGGCTCAGTCTCTGTCTGTGTGGGAGCTGCCCCTGGCACGTGGCAGTTGAACCTCTGGGGCTGCAGCCCCACTCCAGGCTGGTACAGGCTGTTGCACGTTTGTGTCTGCACACGCACAGCTCTCACAATACTCCTTCCATGTGAAGAAACTCTTGTGTTGTAGCAAGATATTGTGGGTTTGGCTTGCATAAAAGGGAGAGTGTTTTACTGGCTGGTCCAGCTTTTGTGTGTGTTCCCAAGGCTTCTGCATTTGACTGCTGTCAGATGGGATGAAGTGCCAGGTGGACCTTTAGTCTGACCTAATAGCAGCTGCTACTGTGCTTGCAAGTCACTCTGATGATAGCTTTCCAAAATCATCTCCTAGTCTATGCCTTATTCTTATGGGACTCTAGAGACACTGTATTTCTGGAAGCTAATGAGTGCCTGGGAGTTAAATTGCTTTTTTTGAGGTGAGTGCAGGTACCCTTTTTGCACTCCAGCTGCTGCTGTGCTGATGATGAGGTTTGGAAAGGCTGGTCTTGATGTCACAGAGCATTTTTCTTTCTGGAGTGGGATTGTGCAACCAAGACTTCTTTATCTGTCGACTTTATCTGTTACTTGCACCTGAACATGAGTACTTGGGACCAGTGCACTGAGGGGAGGAGGGAGGTCCGAGTAACCTCTGCCCTGTGATGGCTGGTTAGGACATCTCCATAGGAGTGTAAACCACTGACTGGGAGCTGTGCACTGTCAAAGCCCAGTTGTGAGATAAACACCTGTCCTATGTCAAGCTAAGACTGAAAAATAAATGTCTTCAAACAGGCAACTCAGTAACTCTTCAACATACAGCAGGGACACTGGGAAGCCACAACAGCAGAGCAGCACAGCAGAGCTGCAGAAGCCACTTGCTGAGAAGAATTCCTGGAAACTGATGGAAGCTGACACAGCAAAGACTGGGAGGGTAAGGTCTCCAGTTGCCACTTCCTGTGCCCTCGTTCAGTTTTGGAAAAATCTGTTTCAGAAGAAAATAACTTCTGAAGACCATGTAACTGGTGTGAGAACAGGCTGAGTGAATTCTTGAACTTGCTGCTTGTTGTGTAATACCTGATGGAAGTGTTGCCGTGCCCTCTGCTCCCGAACTTGAGCCCCGTGTTTGCCTGTGGAAAGAATGTCAACACAAAACTTCTGTGTGAGATGATGGGTCTGACCACATCAAAGTTTAGAAGGAGAAATGAAAACCTTGCAGCTATTTCTTGGAGAGGCTATGACAAATTAGGTGACCTAATGAAAACTGCCCTTCAGTGTAAGGGGCTGCAATTGAGTCAGATGAATTTAAGGCAAATTTCCACTGTAGACATAAGTATCTAATCCCAGGATACCCAGGGCTTTTTGGGAAACCTGAGACTGGGAAAGTGGCAGTTAACACCTCCTAGCAATGTTGCTTGAATCCAAGCGTGGATTGCTTGTTGTTGGTTGAAGATAGATCATAGGATAGAAGCCATGTGGAGTAAGGGTTGGTTTGAAGGCTTTTTAATCTTGTGGTACAAAGAGAGAGCCAGAAACTGGAGCTCCTCAGTGAAGTTTTTGGCTCTGCTACTGATGCTCTGTGTTACTTCAGGCAGCTCCCTCCCTACTCCTCCCTTCCCTTGGATGACAAGGGAAGGATGATGTGTGCCTCCCCTGAGGGAATGTTGGATTTGGCATGTCTCCATGGAATGCTTTGCAGCATGTGTTCCCAAGCAGTGGCTCTCCAGAGTGCAGCTGCTGTGTTTTCATGGCCTGATGGAGGGATACTGACTTTAAATAGGTGTTGGAGAAGGGGGTGTTGCTGCTTTGAAACTTAGCTGCAAAATGAGTATTTCTTTTTGTCTTGTCTTTAGGTAAAGGCAACAGTGTACTGGGACTACATGAAAGCAATTGGAGTCTTTATGTCTTTCTTGGCCATTTTCCTCTTTATGTGTAATCATATAGCCTCCTTGGCTTCCAACTACTGGCTGAGTTTATGGACAGATGATCCTGTTATCAATGGGACACAGCAGAACACAACTCTCAGACTGGGAGTATATGGAGCACTGGGAATTTCTCAAGGTTTGCTTGGTCTTGTGTATTTTAAGATTTGCTGATTCAGTGTTTCTAATGCTCTTGGTGCCTGCAGCAGCATTTTGCTAAGGATTTGAGTGTGGGTTTTTGTAAAAGATGAAAAACCTGAATTTAAAAAACACCAAGAAAACCAACCTATGAAATTATTCAGTTAGTAAATGCGGTTTTTCTTTCATTTGTACAAAGTGAGAAGTGTTTTGCTGGTTGATGAACCAGAATTGTGACAAAATGTCTGATCTGAGAAGTGGCTCCTTGGCCTGTCAGCAGACTGTGCTGGCCTGGTGTGCAGGGGCAGTTTGTCACCAGAGCCCATGGCTGTGCTGCCTCCCTGCAGCCCCAGCCTGGCTCAGCTGCTCTGGCTGGGCTTTGCTCTGGCTGCTTGTGGCTCCATCCAGGCCACTGTGGAGAGGCTGCTTCAGTCATGTTTTGTTTTGTGTCCTCTTTGTGGTTTAGAGTTTGTTTGCCATGAAACCCAACGCCCCAAGTACCCCACTTCAGAATTGGTATGAAAATCCCACAATAAAAAACAAATGCCAAGTGAAAATTCAGTGACTTTTACTCAGGGAAAGTGTTCAAATATTACACAAATTTTTGTAATGGAGAAGCAACTTCTTCCATGAAAGGAATGTGATGTTTTCACTGATTTTTTTTTTTTTTTTAATTACTTGGTGTATTTGCTGAGTCTACCTGAAATGAACCCTAGTTCTCAGGATTATTGTACTAGAGACATGCTAATGCTCAGTGATAACAAAATGAGGAAAATGTTTTGTGTGAGAGGTGGCAGCAGTTAAAAATGAGTCTCCTTTTCTAGGTATTGCTGTGTTTGGCTACTCCATGGTTGTGTCAATAGGAGGAATATTTGCATCACAACACCTGCACCTCAACCTGCTGCACAGTGTGCTCCGGTCTCCAATGAGTTTCTTTGAACGCACTCCCAGTGGGAACCTAGTGAACCGTTTCTCCAAGGAGATAGACACCATTGACTCCACCATTCCACCCATCATCAAGATGTTCATGGGCTCCACATTTAACGTGATTGGGGCTTGTATCATCATTCTGCTGGCCACACCTATAGCTGCTGTCATCATTCCACCCCTGGGACTTGTCTACTTGTTCGTGCAGGTAAAGAGTGTTACCTGGGGGAACCAGGACCAGCAGTCACATCTTCTGTTATTTAAGACAGCTCTTACTCTGCACTAGGAAGGATTTCAAGGTGTTGGATTTGAGTCATGCTTGACTGACTGTGCTTTGCATGGTTTACTGATAACCTGACGTTAGCACAGCCTTTCCTTCCTTTGTCAAGTGTAAAATGACCTCTGTGCAGAAGTAAATCCTTTGATACTTACTTTATAAAAATGCCATTAGATTTTGTGGCAAATATGATGGGCTCTGAGCTTGATGCTCAGAGCCCAAATATGGAAAACATATGGGCTTTTCCAAAACGTCTTTCCAAATATGAGAGTAGTCTTTAGAGGGGTGTGTGTCTGTATTGCTCATGTGCCTGTTTCATCAGACTATTGTCTACAGAGCAAGAGAGTGGGTGGCAGCCTTTCAGTCCTGTCCTGTGTGGGCAGGGTGTGCTTGCTTCACTGTGGCTTTACTCCTAGAAACTGGTAGAGCCTGCACAGACAGAAGAGAACAGCTGGGGTTTGGCTCTTGAATTAGTAAACCCATTTGGCTCCATGAGTAAACCTTAAAAGTGGTGATGTGTGTGTTTTATATGGTTGAACTAAACTTTCTGATAAAAGAAAGAGGAGAAAATGGCTCTGGCATGAGATGGTTTGATTGACAGTTGTTTAAAGGCAGCAGAATGTATGCAATGGTCTTTTAGGCCTAAAGGTGTTGGAGAGGGGTGTGTATTTCCATGTGTACGTTGAATCTCTGTCACTAGCAGCCCAGATGGCAGGGAACTGTTTATGATTCCCCTTGTTTTTCCAGACACGGTCTGGATGTAACCATAATTCTCATACTCTGATTTGCAGAGATTTTATGTGGCCACTTCGCGGCAGCTCAAGCGCCTTGAGTCCGTCAGTCGTTCTCCTGTGTATTCCCACTTCAATGAGACTCTCCTGGGAGTCAGTGTCATCCGAGCCTTTGAGGAGCAGAAACGTTTCATCAAGCAGAACGACATGAAGGTGGATGAGAATCAGAAAGCTTATTATCCAAGCATTGTTGCAAACAGGTAACAGTGGAACAGCAGTTATCTGGGGAGGACATGGATCTGCTGGCTGTGCTCCTTATCAGTCACAGCTCTTGGCATACTTATCCAGGGGAGGGCGGCCTGTGTGGATAAATCAGTTTCAGAGATGTTTTGTTTAAACTTCTGTGATGAAATTAAAATTACTTCTGAATCTCTCATCTTTCTGAGAGTTCCTGCCTTACTGCTGGCTTATATTCTTTTAAAAAGTTTTGATTTATTGATCCCAGTGTCCAGAAAGCAGTTGTAGTTAAGACAGGAATTTATGCACCTGAAACATTCGTTAATTTTGGATGCCTCTAGGTTCACATGCTGCTGAAGCAGAACCTCACATATCTTGCAGTGCCTGTGTCACTAGCAGGACACACATGCCATATTATTAATCTTACATTAAAAAGATGTGTGACAGACCATTTGTTGTCCACATCCCTGATCTCTGTGGGTGAAGTACTGGAAAGATGTTTTGTGCCTTGCAGGTGGCTGGCTGTGCGTCTGGAGTACGTGGGGAACTGCATTGTCCTGTTTGCAGCATTGTTTGCAGTGATTGCACGCAACAAACTCAGTGCGGGGCTGGTTGGCCTCTCAGTGTCCTACTCACTGCAGGTAAGTTGGCCTTTTTTAAAAAGAGCAAAACCTCTGAATTGTTAGACTGCATCAGAAAGTCAGAACCTTGATATGGCTTTGGATGGAAAACTAATACAAGGAACATATAAAATAATAATTAGGAATAGTGTCTGAGAAGATGCTGGGAAGTTTCCTCTGTGCCTTCCCTGTGGGAGAGGCTGTGGCCAAGGTGTCTCGTCCCCTGCATCTTAAAGGCATTTGGGCTTTCCTCCTGTCCAGCACTGATTAGTCAAGATCTTGCCTGTGTTTATGCATTCCATGAAATTGCAATGCTTTGGTTGTTCCATGCTTTTCATTTATTGCAGGTAACCTATTTAGTGTAAACTGCTCTCTGACTTCTTTCCTTCTCGCAGATTACAGCTTACTTGAACTGGCTGGTACGCATGTCATCTGAGCTGGAAACCAACATTGTTGCTGTTGAAAGAGTCAAAGAATACGCTGAAATGGAGAAGGAGGTACTTGTGGAAGTCACTGCCCTATTCTGAGGTCTCAGCTGCCCACTGAGTGGGTTGGAGGGTGGGCCTGTGCTCTGAGCTGAGGGGTGGGACAGAGCTCAGGGCTGTGAGTGCCTGCCAGGGACAGGCTGGGTCTCAGTGGGGAGTTCCTGTTGGCGCTTTTGTGTTGCATCCTCTGGTATTTACAGAGTGCTCTTTAGGAAATGTGCTCTTACATCCTGGGCTAAGCAGTAGGTCTGTACAAATGTTTTGGTTTCCTAAGTCTTTAAACATCACATTTTTATTTGTTTCTCTTTTTGCACTCAGTATGGGGAATAAAAAGGTTTTACTTTTTTTTGTTTTGATTTAAATCACATAACTCATTTTATCTGCAGTTGTTCCCTTTATGGTTACAGAGTTCCCTGGGGCTTCTCTTTGCCTTGCTTATCACTTGAACCTGACCTGGGTCACTATTTTTGCAACCAAACATTATGAAGACCCTTCCTAGAATTTTTTCTTGAGTTCTGGTAGCAGACCAGTGTTTATAAATTTAAAAGCCTTTTTATTTGGCAGTGGCAGTGAATGCAGTGGGGTGTGTTCTTTCCTTTCTCTCCTCTGTGGGAGGCTGAGGTAGCAGCTTTTTACCAGCTTATTAATGTTCTAGTGCCCAGTCCCAGCTAAACTGCTTCTAGTTGCACATGTGGCTGCCCCAGAGGTTTCCTTGCTGTGGTGGGGTGTACAGACAGGTTGCCTGAATGTGTGCTGCCTGCATGATTCTGCCATTGGCAAGAGGAAAATTTATCCAGCAAGTGGGCCTTGAGGTAGCCAAGCCCTTGGCTACACACACCATTTCATCTGTCTTGAGGTAATTCTCTCCCTGTCTTCTCATCACAGTTCCTTTTGCAAATTACACACTAAGAAGGATTTTTCTTAATTGCATTCTGTGAGTCCTCTGAGCCTGTGTTGGTTGAAGCAGGAGCTGATCAGAGGTGTCTGTGTGGCTCTTTCAGGCTGAGTGGAGCATTGAACAAACGGCCCCAGCCAGTAGCTGGCCCGAGGAAGGGAAGGTGGAGTTCCGAGGCTACGGTTTGCGCTACCGCGAGGACTTGGATCTGGTTCTGAAAAACATAAATGTTACCATCAACGGGGGTGAAAAGGTAATGACTCTGAATTCATAATAGAGCGTTGCAGTTCACAGGTCTGCATGCAAAAGCAAAAGAGAGGTTTAACCCTGTTGTGTGTCTGGGGTTCTTAAGAACTAGAAAAGCTTCTGTGGAATCAGCCCTGTTGAAACTGCAGATGTCGTGGGCTCTTAGCCTTTGCAAGGTGTGTTTTGCATCATGGATAAAGAGACACTGTTGTGTGGGGCTGCCAAGTATCACTTGGCCTGGTTTCACTGGGAGATGAGGTTTATCCTGTCTTTTCTCCCCTTCCCAGGGAATTTTGCTAATTTCTTTGCTGTAAGCAAAAAGAAGTAGGTTGCAAAGAGATTAATTTAATTATAATCTCAGGAAAATAGCCTGCAGAGGGGGGAAGTCTGATCTAGTGAGGCAGAAGTTGCAAGGTGAGACTGCAGGAAAAAATGGGACTTCAGAGCAGATTCTCTGGATCTGGCCAAGCTGATCTGTGTGTTTCTCCTCCTTCCTCCTTGCCCGTGCGCTCACACGTGTCCTACCCCAGTCCCGTGTGGATTCTCTGATGCCTGTTAATAGTGTGATCTTGCACAGCAGAATAAAAGGTAGCTGTGACAGATCTACTATCCAGCTTCCTTATTTGTGGTAGCCAGCTGGGCATTTGTTTTCTCCTGAGTGCACACTTTCTACCTACAAATAAGTATAGGTAGCAGAATGCTACCTCAAGTGGTAGGAATGGGCAGATGGCAAGAAGTGTATCAGCCCACCAAAGTAGCAATCTTTTATATTTATTTTTAAAAAAGAGAAGAATTGATCAAGACTTTGGTCTAACTGGGAAGTGAAATGTACAGTGTGAAACTGAGAGCTTTTGGTGTGCGGGTAACCCCAAAAGTAAGACAGCCTTCAGAAAATGTGTTGGTTTCAGGTGGAAATGCTTGGAAATGCTTTAACTCAGTAAGTTGTTCTTGTATTTCTTCCCAACAGATTGGAATAGTTGGAAGAACAGGAGCTGGAAAATCCTCACTTACTTTGGGTTTGTTTCGCATTAATGAAGCAGCTGAAGGTGAAATTATTATTGATGGGATTAATATCTCAAAGATAGGGCTCCATGACCTGCGGTTCAAGATCACCATCATCCCCCAGGTGGGTGCAAAATCCTGCCACTACCAGAACTCCTTGGGTAACAGTGATGTTTCCATAAAGTACTGAGGAGAAAATTGTTACTTCTGCTCTGATGTGTGCTATGAAATTCAGTCACTTCAGATTGCTCTTTCATGGACTTGAAACCAAGTTTTTCTCCCTAGGCTGGTTTCAGTTTGCCTGTGCCAGCTAACAAGTAGGAGCTTGGCTGTGGCTGAGCTGTGTTGTGGAAGTAAAACCTTGGCCTCTGGACTCAGGAGCTGATCGCTTACATGCTACAGACAGCTCAGCCTGAATGGGAAGGGCTGATCCCAGCTGAATACCTGCTTGGCATCCCTTTGTGAACTGGGCACAGTGTGTGCTATCAGTGCTGTTCTTTCACAGAAACCTGTACATAACCATCCCAGTCTAGCCCAGCAACTGTGGGTTTGATAGTCTTAAACATTTGGAAATACAACTTTACGAGCATTGGATTTAGTCTCAAGTCTTTTTGTTCTTACTGTGTAGCCTTTATTGCCTGTTCTGATTCAAAGTAAGACTACAAAATGTGATGTTAATAATTACCATTGCAGCAGACTGGCAAAAACAAGTGAGCTCACTGTAAAAGGTTTTCTGCACCACTTCGTTTGGAAATCTGGAGGGGACCTCACTTTCTCCTTTTGATTGCTTTGCATCAGTATTTCCAAAGTAGTATTTCTTCCTATCCAAGAGAAAAAGAGGTGTAATTTCATTCATACTGCAGCTGAAGAGTTTTGAAATATTTACAGATGGTTAATTCCCTAAGAAGTGAAGAGTTGACCTAGTAGTCCCTGCTGACAAAAGGTTGAGCAGGGAGGGCCTCTTTTGTTGCCTAGTGGTCCAGTAAAAAGAAAGTTGGCTGGGCTTTGGGTATTTTGGTTGGTTTGTTTGTTTTGTTGGGGTTTTTTTCTGAATTCATGAGTTCCTAACTAATGGAAAGGTCTGGACTGAAAGAATCTGCAGAGGGCAGAGGTCAGGCCCCCAAGAGGAGTAAGGAATAAGAGTGAGGGAGAATAACCTGTCACTGGAAGAAAACAAGCCCTCACTCCTAAATTCATTGCATTAGCATGCTTGCAGCTGCATCTGTACATGTTGTTTCCTTTTGTTATCTAAGAAATATTTTTGGAGCACTTGCCATGTTCTTTGTACATTGTCAATTACCTCTTTCCATGACCAGGATCCAATATTGTTTTCTGGCTCTCTGCGTATGAACCTTGATCCTTTCGACCAACACTCTGATGAAGACATTTGGAGGTCTTTGGAACTGGCTCACCTGAAGAACTTTGTATCATCCCTTCCTGATAAACTGAATCATGAGTGTGCTGAGGGTGGCGAGAACCTCAGGTAGGTCAAAGAACTGTGCTTGTGAAAATTCTAATACCTCCCAGGCCCGTGTGAGAATCTGGGGAGGCAGCTGGAGAATTCTTAATGTGTGACCAGGCTATCAACCAACTAGGTTTTACTCAACATGTTTTAGCTCTTGAGTTTGGGGATTTCAAATAATTTAAGAAATACTTGGAATGCTCTGAGGTTTGTCAATTCCCTTGGAAAGCATTTTAGCAGCAGCAATTATTCTAAGGAAGCTGTTCACTTGCTATTTGCACTTTAACAGGGTTTTATGTGTTCAGTTTGTAGAAACCACTTAAGTCCAGTCCTCAACACTGCACTAATTCAGTGAATCAGCCTGATGCAGTTATGCTGAAACCACTTGTATTCTCTTACTGCATTGCGAGGACTTCATTTGAGGGGGATGTAGTTTCAGAAGCTGTTAGATATTCTGCAGGGAAATAGTAAGACTGACCTTATCTTTAGAACAAGGAATTGCCAGGTTTCAAAATGAATACCAATTAATGCTGCAAACTTGTTCTGACTTTTCTCCCCACCCCATCCCATCTGTGCAGTGTGGGACAGCGCCAGCTGGTGTGCTTGGCACGAGCTCTGCTCAGGAAGTCCAAAATCCTGGTTCTGGATGAAGCCACAGCTGCTGTTGATCTTGAAACAGATAAGCTCATACAGTCAACTATAAAGTCTCAATTTGAAGAGTGTACTGTATTAACTATAGCACATCGTCTGAACACAATCATGGACTACACGAGGTAAGGTGATACTGCTTTTATCTTGCTGACTGTGTGATCTGCACTGTGCTCAAAAAATCTTTGTGTTAGTTGGATGTTTACTGGTTCATTTCTAGCTGCCTCTGCACAGGGCTGCTGGGATCCCTGGTTTGATGGGTACAGTGTGCACGTTCTGGCTTGTGGTGGCTGTGCTTGGCCTGGGGAGCTCCTCTTGTCCCTCTGTCACACTGCTGTTGTGCTGTTCCTGCCTGGGCAAGCTGGGAAGGGGAGAGGGGCAAGGACAGGAGTCTGTTCTTGGGTCTTGCCCTAATTTAGGCACAGACAGCATGGGGAATCCAAAGGGGCAGATCCTGCCCTCTGAAGTTTATTTGGTGTTTTCACTTTCCATCACTGCTGGTTATAGTTCATACAGCCTCCCTCAAGCTCAGCTGCCTTGCTAAGGTGTGGTTGAGGGCCAAGTTGTTGTCTTGTATTTCAGTTTTAGCTCTCTTGTCCCTTTTATCACAGAATGGCAAAGTGACCAGTGGTAGGATTTCAGTGTACTTTTGTAGCCCTCTCTTTGTGCTGTCAGCAGTGACAGATCAGAGGGAGGAGCACTGCCCGTGCCAGCCGCAGCCCCAGCAGTGCTGCCAGCAGGCGAGCACCCAGTTCAGCCATGGCAGCGGTGACACCAGGCAGCAGCCCCTGCCAGGGCTTGGTGACCATCTCTGCAGTGCCTGGCCATCCGTGGAGGGAGCTGCAACAGTGTTTAGCAGTGAGCTGACCGCTGACTTCGTGCACTTCCTTGTCCCAGCTGCATGTTTTTGTTTTGTCACAGAAGCTGTGTAACAGCAGTTGGTGTGGGGTGGTGTTATGGGAAGGTTATTTATCCCAGCTCTTGCAAGGTCTTACAGGCCCTCTCACACCTTGACAAGAAGTGCTGCCAGCTTGTTTCTGGCTGGCTCAGAGTGCAGTCCAGAGTCTCCTGGCTGTCTGCAGATGGCTGGGTAACCATGTGCTACATAAACAATGCAGCACACAGACCATTGCAGTGAGAACCTCGCCTGTTCATACAGTCAGCACTGTCTTCACTTGCAAATAATGGCTATGCTGCAGTCTCTGTCTGCACACATATATCCATGCTCACTGGCTTTCTGGATCTTCTTGTGACCATTTTTTCTTTTTTTGTTTTTTTTTTTCTTTTCATCTCCTTGTTTTACAGAGTGTTAGTCCTGGAGAGAGGAGAAGTGGTGGAGTGTGGTACCCCAGATCAACTACTTCAGGAAAAAGGCATTTTCTATAGCATGGCCAAAGATTCAGGCTTGGTGTAGCATTTGAACTTGGCTATTTACTGTGGGGAAGAGGGAGGTGATACATTTGGAGAACTGTATCTTCTCCCCTGAGCTGGACTGAACCACACAGCTGAGTTTCAGACACAGTGAAGTTAGCCAGAGCGTGGCAATGGAAGAAACATAAAGATACAATTTTTTCTTACACTTTATTTCTCCTTAGTGTTGATTTTAGCCACCTTTAGGAGAAGCACATACATGGTGCAAGACACTTCAGAGACTCCTATTTTTTGCCTGAAATCTGTCATTATATGCTCAGATGTACGGCTGAGTGATTCATCAGAGAAGTTCAGAAAAGCTTTTTCTTCTCATCTACTCTTACGTTCTGAAGTTCCCTCCCTTTTATTTTTTTTTTTTTAAACATTTTTGCAAATGCTAGTTATTTGCTTGTTTGTGGATTCCTCATTTCATGAGCCATCTATTGTGGGATGCACTTGGAACATTTTGTGGCATATAGTACTATAGTCCAAAGATTTTTCTTCTTGTGAAATAAAATGTGTGCCAGACTTTCTCATTATGGCATTTACTGTACATGGTTGATGCTTTATGCATTGTCCTAAAGGTTTCATGTGTTTACAGCGTAGAGCAGCAAGTTCACTGTAATGTCAGTAGTGCTGATGTGAAAAAGCACAGTCAACTTCAAAGCAGTATTTAAGCATGTCTAGAATGACAATCACTCCAAAACCAAATTGGTGCAGCAGTTGGTGCATTGCTGTGTGCAGTCCCTGATCTTACACCCAGCTCACTCAGGAATTCCAGCTGGGGTGCCCAGTGCTGGTGCCACCTGTGGGGACGAGGCTGAGAGTGAGGATTCGCCTGAGCAGAGGCTGCAGGCTCAGGGTGACGTTGATTGTAACACCCTTGGCTTTGGCAGTTCTGTGCTTTCATAGCAGCTCTGCCACATCAAGGACCATTAGCCTTATATCAAAGAAACATGCCCTTCATGCTGCTGCTGTTGACTCTTAAATTTTGTGGGAAAATGTTCTGTTACAGTTGTTTAAAAAAAAATTAGTGTTTTTTAAAGTTGTGTGTTGGAAGGGTCTAACAATTAAACTAGCAATGGAGTCTGGTTTTCAAGAGCCATGCTGAATTTTCATCTTTCTGTGGTAAGAAAAAAGTTACTTTTCTAATGTTCTAACTAGTCTTATTTTAAAGGAAAATGCTGGAAGAAAGCAAACTAAGTCAGATGGATCCAAATACACAGCACTGAGAATGTGGACTTCTGTGATTGATATTGCTGACCTTAATACTAGACAATTGTTGTTCTTAGAGTAAAGCTATTTATTTTTTTGTAAATTATGACTCTCTGAAATTGAATAGACTGGAAATTTCTTTGGTATTTTTTGTAATGACAATGCAAATATTTGCAAAGAACTTGCAGTAAAAAATTGTTTGAAAGAAAATGTGTTATTTCTTGCGTTGTGTTTGACAAAGGGTTTGCTTTGTCAGTTTAGCTTTTTGCCTTGAAAATAGAAATTGCTGGTCCTGCTTAGACTAATCATTCTGCTCGGCCTGATGTCTGGGGTTGTTAGGGTGGTGGGTAAGAAGCCATGAGTGCAGATAACTGTGCTGTGGTAGGGCTGGCTCATTTTGTGGTTTGCTGAGTAGCCCAGGTCATCATGATGGATCAGCAGAGCAGGAGTCACAGTGCTGTGGACCTTTGTCACCCCCAGTGGTGTCCATGGCCTGTGTCTGCCACGTCTCCTGAGCTTGGTGTGAGTTTTCTCTCTGGAAATGGAATGAGCAGGGGCTGATTGGGGAGTTTGGAAAGGAGGAGCTGTGGGTTTTAGTTCTTCAGATCCTGGAACACTTGTGCAGCACTGTGATGGACAGAAGGGTGGAATGATTGGAGCGTGTGTTTTATAGGAACAGAGTAGGGGGCAGGTACCCCAGGGCAGAGCAGGGGGGCTGTGGGTAAGGGGTGTGGCTGGTGTTGTACATTAAGGTGGAGATGGAGCTCCCTGCAGAGACCCAGAGGAGAAACTGTGAATGCCACTGAGACACCTCTCCTGCTTGGGAACAGGCATCCTCCAGGAACACTTTGTGATCCTCCCCTTCTGCCCCATCCTTGGGAGACCCCTGGCAAGGAACGGGGAAGGGAGCTGCTGTACAGCTGAATTTACTGTATCTGATTTCAGTGCATGTTGATGTATCTTGCCTGACATTGTTTACTGCAACATGGAAGATTTCTCACATCTGGAAAAGCTGATTCTGCCAAAAAAACAGCTCAGAATTTTTAGGACACCTGAAAAAACCACCCTGTTTCATGTGTGTCAACAGAGCTACTTCTGTAAGTGTTCCCAGTCCTGACCCACAGAAGATCCTTTCGCGGTGTGACGACGACGTGGCACAGCAGCAACTGTGCTTTGGGTCACTGACACCTTTCACATTTTGGCATTCCTGTGCATCTTGTGACCATCTGGGGCACTGGGAGTGTGACTTGCACAGTTTGTGTTTGGCATCAACTTGGTGTAAATCAATGCACGACACCTTTGATTTATTTTCTGGCTTTAGCAGTTTCAGTATTGCCTTAAAATTGGAATCATGGGACAAGGATGTTTTTAAGGCAGCATTTCTCTCCTACATGCTATCTCCAAGTGTTAACTGTTTTATATATTTTGCTTTAACCAACTTCCAGATAACTTCTGTGAGACTTGAGCTCCAGATTCATCACAGTACTTGGACATATCTCTGGGGACTCCAGCACATGTGAAACATGGTGGGATTTTCACATGTCATTTTGGGAATTGCTTTTCTTTTCCCTTTTCAGCACAACTTGATGTGTGAAAGCTGATGGTATTTTTGCTTGTTCTTAGTTTGGGTTAGCTGACAGCAGAGCTGTGCCCTTTCAAAGGTCAGCAGTGTAAAAGTATGTTTTGATTATTGTCTCCTGTTGCCTTCCCTCTTCATTACCAACCTAGGAACAGAAAACAAGCATTTAAAGATGTTTATATTGGAGATTATGGAATGCTAAAAGATGTCTGTTTCAGAATTACCCAGCAACATGGGCAATTCTGTCCCTCTTTGACCTCAGTTAAAAAGGAAAAATACCCATCTCAGTATTTCTAAATGCTCCTGTTTTTGAGGTCCATTGATAAACCTTCGGAGTGCTCATAACTCATATCTGGTTTTGGAATTGTTTTGTCTGTGCCCTCAAGTACGAGATTTGGAGAAAGTAGAGGGAAAAAAAATTCTTTCCTGGTACCTGAGCCCCTGTGACAGCAGGCACTGGACCTTGGTATCTTAGGGACTTGTGCAGCAGGAACTGTAAACTGTTCTTGACTTGGGTGCAGAAGCCACTGAGCAGCTGTTGGAGAAGGAACTGCTGGGGTTTGCCAATCAGTTGCCAATTCTTGCAGCTGGAACTCTCCCATCCCCTCCCCATTGCCCCTTTTTGTGTTACATTTGCTTTAGTTTACTGAAGTTTACTGAAGAGACTTATTTCAATACCTGATTCTATTTTTATTTCGGCTCTCTAGAAAATGAGGTAATGACAAAAGTTGCAGTAAAGAGCAGTATCTCACGGTATTTTGTCTGTCACATTGTCATCTTGTGTTTCCTGAGGAGAAACTTGGGGACACCTCTGGCTGCAGACACTGCAGGAGGCCCAGGAAGGCTTTACTTCTGCTTTGGTTTGTTAAAGCAACATCTGACAGGTGACCATGCCAGAGGCTCTGCAGCACCAGGGTGGCACATCCAAGAGTCAACTTGCGCTCAACAAGGAAACCAGGGATGAACCATCAGGTCAACAGGTGAGATCCTGCTGCTTTCCTCATGTGCTGCAGGGATCAGGGAGGAGGGCATTTCCAACCATGCAAATTCCTCGTGGCCAAATTCAATTTGGAAATGTTGGTGTCAACGTTTGGACATGCCCTGCTGTGAGCACCTGGCCCTTGGCAGTGGGAATGCTGCAGGCCTTGGGCAGAAGGAGCAATGGATGCTCTGGTGCCACGCCCAGCCATGTTCCTGTCGTGCACTGCTGAGCCCCTGCCGGAGCTGGCTCTGCTCCTGCAGAGGGAGGGAGTGGATCTGATCCCCAGCTGTGACAACAGGCAGCCTGTGCCCTCCTGCTAAGGGGCATCCTGCCTGCCCTTCCCTCCTCCCCCACTGTTTGTGCACTTTGGATGATGAGCTCCAGCTGCTGCCTTGGAGTCCACAACTGTGTAAGAACAGCGCCCAGGTGAGCAGTCCTTAAGACACTGACAAAACACTTCATTTGTTCTGCCTGGAGCTTAGGATAAACTGCAAACAGTTAAGTTTCCTTGCTACCAGTTAAATTCTTCCTTGCTGTCCATAAAAGCTTGTTGGCTTTTAAAAATAATCTGTGTAATCTTTAAGTATGATGGATATTTGGACTCCATTTATAGTATAAATAAGGAATGCTGTGGTCTTTCCCTTTTGGCTTGTTTGCTTTTATACCAGAAAAGTGTTTAAGTCTTGACTGGCTCGTTTTCAGCAGTCAAGTGAGGTTTTGGTATCTGGAAATACAATGAAAGTGGAATTGCAAAGTTTCCTATAGAAATAATGTGTATCCCAAGTTACCCCTTTCCATCTACTCACTGCAGGTCTGGCTCATACAAGCTTTGGTTGAATGTCAGGCATTTTGGAGAGAAACCAAAACAGCTCAATTATGAGATCAATTACTCCTGATAGTGGTGGTGCTATGGGATACTCCATGAGTGAGTCATGCAAGGCCTGATTCTTCCATCAGTCTGTAGAATAGTCCCTTCTGAGCTATTAAATGTTCTGGAGTATCAAATTCTGCTATCCGACCATTTTCCAAGACTAAAATCCTGTGAACATGAAAACAGAGGTGTAAGTTTGGGGACACACAGCAGCTGTAATAAATGTAGTTATTTCTACTTAGTTTTAAAATAAATTTCAGTACTTGCTGCTTATTCAGCCAAGCTTTCCAACAGCTTTTCAGCTGGGAAACAGTACTGGGATAGAAAGAGTTTCTGTTGAGTGACTGTTCAAGTACTGAGTTTGGGAGGAGGGGTTTTTGGCAATTGAGACTGGAGTGAGATTTGTGAATGGGTACTGGGTATTTTAGTTTCACAACTCTCAGGTGACACAAGGAGCTGTGGTCATGGTTTTGCTGTCAGTGGCAGGGAAAGGGCTGTGACACAGCACAAAGGCATTGTGTGGGAGTAAAGGATCTCTGATTAACCTATTGGTTTCCAGCTGGTTTAAGAGAGATCCGCCAAACTCTAAAGCAAAGCTTGGAGGGTTAAACACAAAGAGGACAGAAACGAAATTGCTGTTCAGCACCACTGTGGTGTGTCAGTCACATCAGCTGCCTGTGTGTTCCCTCCTGCTCAGGAATGTCTGTACCTGTCACAGTCCAGGAGGGTGTTCACCCGGTGAGTGATTGTTAACACAGTGCTGTCTCTGAACTCAGTCCTCAGCATGGACTGAATCTGGACATCAGTTTCTACATCCACTGCTGCTGTGGCCTCATCCAGAACGAGGATTGTGGCTTTCCGCAGGAGTGCTCTGGCCAGACAAACCAGCTGTTTCTGACCAGTGCTGCAAGTAAGAAGAGGGCTGGTAAACTGAGGCTGGTAGTCACTTTTCCTTGGGGTCAGATCAGATGATTCATACGAAATTAATAATGAAAAGGTGATTGTTCCCTTTCTCTGAAAGGGTGATTGAGGCTGGTGGCACTGCAGGTAGGTAACAGCATCAAACAGCCTAAGGAAGTGAAGGGGAGG
Source organism: Corvus kubaryi (assembly GCF_017639235.1). Classification (NCBI taxonomy): domain Eukaryota; kingdom Metazoa; phylum Chordata; class Aves; order Passeriformes; family Corvidae; genus Corvus; species Corvus kubaryi. Next base: position 457,416 of record NW_024581129.1, read on the forward strand.
CATTGCTATGGCACCCAGAAAATTAGGGTACTTGGAATGGGATTGTGGGATTCTAAGTACTGCACAAATGCAAACCACCACAATGATTACATCTCAGAAGTCTTCCTTGGTGTCTTCTGATTTGATTTCATGCTGCTAAACAGGACAGTAATGCAGCAATTTGCTGTCTGGATGCCATTAAAAAAAACTGATTATATTTTAAAAGGAATTAGCTTCCTTATCCAACCAGCTCTGTTCTCCTAGCCCAGGGGCTGGCTCTGCCCTGCCACTCCCTTTCTGCAGATAAAGGTACCTTAGGTTTTCCCCTTGGTCAGTGCACTTATATTCCAGCTGCTCTGGCAAATCTGCAACAAAGTTCTTGAGCTGAGTCAGTTCCAAAGCTGTCCAGATGTCTGCATCAGTGTATTGGTTTAATGGGTCGAGATTCATTCTTAGGGAGCCGGAAAACAAAACTGGATCCTGAGCACAGAGACAGTACAAACAACTCCTGAAATGAATATAAAAATGAGCTCTTGGGTCCTGCCTGCTGGGTGGGAATCTGTGACTGATGTTATCTTGAACGGCAGATGAACACGGCATTTCCAACATGGAAATTGCTCAATGTCCCTCTTGTCACTGAATCTTTATAAACCCTTCCCAGCTGTTCAAGATCCTGCTCAAGGATTTTGGAAATGAGTTTCATACCTGGGGTACGACAGTTATCTTGGATCTGAGGTTGTGGAGGCCTAGTTGGGCAATATCCTGTCCATCAATTAGAATGGCTCCTTCTGCAGCTTCCACCAGTCGCAGCAATCCCACTGCAAGGGTGGATTTCCCAGCTCCTGTTCTGCCAGTTATGCCAATCTGTAAAGTGCAATGGAAAGACTTTGGTTTTGATGTTGATGGTTTTCTCACAGTTGGACAAACATGTCATGTAGCTGCTCTTGGTCTTTTGACGAGAGACAGCTTTGCATGGATCAGATCTTTAGGGCTGCTCATGATTGGCATAGCCTGGCAATGCTTTCTTAAAGGGAAGCATTTATAGTTCACAAAAGCCTTTGATGGGAAGAATAATTACAAGACTTAGCAGCTCGAACAGGGCCTTGATGTGGACCTAGAATGAAAAAGTGGAATTCCTTTGCTGTAACAAGCTGGACAAGGTGTGCAGTGGGGGAGATGGGCTCCTGCTTTCCTGCAGCTGCCAGGCTGCCTAGCTGGGTGCAGGTGGGGGCTGTATCCCCCTGGATCTGGTCACTGCCCAGCACTGCTCACAGTGCTAGAGGAGTGGTTCTCCTACCTTCTCGTGCCCATTGATGGTCACACTGATATGCCTCAGTGCTAACTCCAAACCTGGCCTGTAGCACAGGCTGTAGTTTTTAAATTCAATCCTTCCTTCAGTGAGCCAAACTTGCCCTTGGAGTTTGCCATTCAGAGTCCAGGGTGCCTGAAGAGATGGAAGCAAACAGCAGTGTTTAAGGCTGATTTAAATTACCCAATCAAGTGGCCATACTGGAATGGGAAGCTCATGAAGATGTCTGTGCCAACTCCCTCCCAATCTCTTTGCTATTTCCAAACCAGAAAAAGGCCTCTAACTTTCATACTGCAGATGCTGGCTTTTTACTTTATCCAAAGATGCCGATCAGATTTTCTTTACTGAAAATGGGGATGAATATTTGCTTGCAAGTCAGAGTTCTGACATTGAGTGGTTCAATAAAAAAAATTTATATTCCCCTGTAAACAGGACTGTGAAAGCGTCCTCTCTCAGGGCAGCATATGGAGATATAATTCTAATGATTACAGAACAAAAATTTTTGCACTGGAGACTTTTAGCAGCTAAAAGGCTATCTAGGAGCCAGCAGTTATCAGAGAGTTGCATCTGAAGTCACATAAATACTCCAAATATGGGCAGAAAATGTCTCATTCCATGAGTGTTACCAAGTGAAGCTATTTTAATGGCAATCCAATGCATAACTCTCTTGAGAAAATAATGATCAGAGGTTATAAAACAAGTCTAGTCAGTTGGATAAAACCCAAATGCTGCAGTTCTTTAAAGGAAACATGACTGGCCTTTCAGAAGGGGAAAACTAGAGGTTTTTCAGGTGGAACAGGAAGGTTACTCATTGAGTTTGCAGAGATGTTCAGCCCCTTCTAATAAGGTCAGTAGTGGATTAGCTACCTCCTTAGGAGTCCTCAGGTATTCTCTCACTCTCTCCACAGAAACAATGTTGTTCTCTATTTCTGTCCAGGAGCGAACCATCCAGTTCAGAACACCAGTTATCTGCCACAAGGAAAGAGAAGCATTGGGGCAGAGAAAATGAGCCCTGACCTGTGCTTGTGAGTTACCTGGTACTTTGTGTTAGTGTTTATTTCTAAAGATCTCCTCAGCAGCTAATTATATCAGAAATTAGATTACATCAGAAAACCTTAAAATGCTGAAGTGAAAGCCAGCTCCTGCCACAGCACCCTTCAGCAAGTTTATAGAGAGTTAAATGCTACTGACTTGGATGCTAAAAGATGGTGTAGCTGTTTCTTAGGTTCTTGTGCAACTAGTCTACAAGCACGTAAGACAGGTGCTAGAGACCTTGCTTCAGCTGCCCAGGCCTTGCTTGGACTTAAGTGTAAGTTCAGGTGCAGGAGGAAGATGGCCTGTGCATGCGTTTATGAGGTTCATTCCCTAAGGGGCCACGTGCTCCAGATGCTCTGGATTTTAGCAATGACAGCAGGATTTGGTAGGAAAAGGCATCTAGAAAGGCACAGAAATAGTTCATAATTTCTTAGAAATTAAAATGCAGTTGCTTTTGATAGAGGCAAGCATGGTATTATTTCCACACTGGGTTACCTGGAGAGCACAGGAAATGGAGAAGCCAGCAGCTCCTGGGCTGAGCTGTGTCCTGCCCATGGCTGCAAACAGGGCTGCAACCAGCACGATGCCATTGCCCAGGAACTCCAGGTTTGTAGCAAGCCACCTGCAGGAGGAGGAGAGCCCAGGGCTGTTGCTGGGTGCCCTCTCCCTTTCTCCCAACACGTGATTACTTTACAGAACACTCACAGAGCTGCTGGGCAGATTTGTTGTACCTGTCAGCAACAGCTCCAGGGAAGCAAATTCGCTGATTCTCATCCACTAGGAAATTGCTCTTTGAAATAAACCTCTGCTGGTCCTTGTGAGCACGGATCACACTGCTGCCTTGGAAAGTTTCTGAGATGTGGGAGTAGATGGGAGACCTGCTGGCAGCCTCCATGCGTCTCAGCTGGCAGGAGGTGGTGACATAGAAGTGCTGGTACAAGGGAAAATGGAAGGGAGAGACATTAGAAGGCTCATGCCTCTCAGGAGGTGCTCCACAGGAAATTTGGGAGGGCCTCAACAAGTGCAACAGTACATGCTATCCTCATGCTACACAACCTTATGTGCAGGTAGGAGATGCCCTTAAAAGACGAGCTAGTGTTCCTACCTCGGTTATGTCCTATCTTTATTAGGAATAACCCTGTGGTTGGGGCAAAGGAGCCAGGGTGGTCTGACCCCACAAAACCTCTACACGCAGTTTCTCCTGTAGCTGAGCCCTCTGCTTGATGGAAAACAGAAGTGAACTTGCCCTTCCCTCATGCTCAGTCTTAGCTGGCAAACTTGGATATATGAAAAGTAGTGTAGGAATTCTGCAGGAAAGGAAAAATGCTTTTGGTCTTCATGTGATTTACACTAATGGTGATAAGGGATATAGCTCTAGGTAGGATTTGATTTAGACATCAGAAAAGCACAAGCCTCTGAGAGGGCGCTGGGGTGCTTCGGAAGGCTGAGGTGATGAGGGAAAGGGACTGACATTGCTCTTGCTTAAATGCAATTTGAGATGATGAAACTAATTTCTGCACGCCTTCACTCCTAAGAAATGGAAGGAGGCTTTCTGCAAGGACGTGGCTGTGCTGCTTCAGCCTCTCCTGTGTGTGTATCTGTGAGCTCCTACCTGGAATGCTGCATAAAGAACAGTCAAGGGCACTATGGCCAGTGCTGCCCATGGTGTAGCCACCACAATCACCAGGTAGATCTCCAGTAAGTTGAACAAGAATCCCAGCACGGACTTCAGCTTGTCAGGGATGACAGAATCAACAGCATCCATGTCTCTGGAGAAGCGGTTCAGCAGGTGTCCAATGGGTGTTTGCTCAAAGAAGAGCATTGGGGATCTCATGACACTGCTCAGCAGCTGCAGGAAGAGCTGGTGTGAGGCTAACACGCCCCCCAGGAGCACTGCTGCTGTGCAGGCAAACCTGCCCAGGGCTGTAAGAGAAAAGGAACTCTTATTACTAGGTCTGAACAAACCCACCCTGGAGTTCTCCTTTGCAAAATCGTGATCTCCACTTAGTCCTGTGAATGCTGCACCAGTGTGCATTCAGGAAGGTGCAATGGGAATTAAACCTCTCTTTAGCAGGAATTAAACCAAGCCTCAGAGTTGCAGGGTAAGCTACTCCTTCTGTAGGGTAGTTACGGAGTGGCCAAAGACCTTCTAACCCAGCTTGATGGGGGGCATGGATTCAGCAACTTAAATATGTGGGACAAATTATTCATTCATCACAAAATAAGCTTGACTGGGATTACTTTAAATTGCTCAGTGATATTTTTTCTTTTTAAATAGAGTGCCCAAAAGAATTGTGGCTATTCTAAAAGAAAAAGATAAAGAAATTTAGAAGTCCATGAGTTTATCTTCTTTTCTCTCTGTTTTACGTGACCTAAGCCAAGATTTAATTCAGCATGGAGAAGAGCCCCCACTTGCACTTTTATACAACTAATTTATGCTGGAAGGATGGAAAGAGATAGGAAGAAGAAAGAAAAACCTTTAGGGTTGATGCCAGAAGCCCAGGAGGCTGAATCCCAAGGGTATGCACTTGTTTATATTCTGAGAAAACATCCTGGATATGGGGAAGGGAGGTGGGAATACAGAGAAGAATTAGGTGAGCAACTTAAACGAACCTTGAACCACTGCCAATGCACCAAAGACTCCAACTCTGAGCTCTGTGAGCTGCTGTGTCCCATTGTGCACGGGGTCATCAGTCCAGAGGCTGAGCCAGTAGCCCCGCGAGAAGGCCACGGCCTGGTGGCATGCGAAGGACAGCACGGCGCTCGCGCACAGGGCCGGGCCCGTGGCCGCCAGGTACGCTCCGTGCACCCCAGCACTGACCTGCAGCGAGGCAAGGGGCAAAAAGAGGACGAGAGGTCGGGAGGATCAAGCTTGCTAGCAAAAAAAAGCAGCTCTGAAGCAAGGAATGATTTATTAGGGCATTTCTTGGTTATACGTCACAGCCATAGCAACCATTTTGATTCTTTGTTTTCCTCACGGATGAGTAACAAAGGCATACTTAAAGAAATCATTAATGAATGATTATTATCAACTGTTGAATGTTATGCAGTAGGCTCGTGTTACTTCTGGAATGCACATAAGGCTTTCCTTATGTTAGGCAGAGGTTTTTCTGTGTTCCTGGTGTGAGAGAGAACTCTCATGTTCACACGGGGTGCTTGTGTGGGGGCCTGCTGGTCAGGAGAGGTGAGGAGACCCTTGTCTGGCTAGTGCTGTGCTTCCCTAGAGGAAAAGCTGCTCCTTTTGGGGTTTCTAACGTCTTACTCTCATTTCTTCTCAGTATAGTATGTCCTTGTCTCAGTTATAGGGCACACTTGTACAGCTCAGCTGACTCCCTGGCTGTGGTTTAGCTTAGGCAGGGAGCTGGCCTGCCTGCCATGAGTGTGATATCCCCATGGAATGTGTCCTTGCCTGTACAGGAAGGTGCTGTGCTTACCCTGCCATGCTGAGTTGTCTCTGCCTTGGTTAATCCTCCACTGGTGGCTGCAGCACTGGTACAGTCTTGACTCACAGCAATGGTCTCCCTTCCCACAGCAGATTTTACTGAACCACCACTTCATTAAGAAAACAAAAATCTTTTCAATTTTTAGTCACCCTATCCATCCCTAAATTCATGCCTTTTTTGAGGGCTGCAGTTTTCAGGGCCCTCCAGAGTGACCCCAAGCATTGTCCATGTTTGTCACAGTGACTGGCCTCTGTCAAGCCACTGAGGAGCAGAGGCTTAAAAGCATTCACTCTCTGAGGCTGGTTTGGGATGAGTCTGACGTTACAGCCCCACTGGAAAGTCATCAGCAACCAAATGCATCAAGGTGTGCCTGTACTTGAGCTCTGTTCTGGCTTCTTGTGAAATACAGAAGGAATATCAGTCAACTTCGACATCCAAGAGCAGGTTTTTAACTCTTTCTTGAGTTTTGCCCGTTTGCTCTTGTTATTAATTTACAGATCAATCCCAAACCTGTATCATACTCAGTAAGAGCCTCCATTTAGGCTTGTAGGGGCTTTTGGAGTAAGTTCTTCAGTGTCTGAGACTGCTTTAAGCTTACCTAAGGGGTTTCTCCTGAGATGGACCATTTCCAGTGGTGATAGTGCCTTTGGTTTCTCCCAAAGCTGTGAAACAAATGTAGTTTTTTTCTAAATGCTTTAGAATCCTGTTTTGTCCTGTAGAGCCTTTGAAAGACAGGTAATATGGAGGAAAGATTCTTTTAAAATATTGTTTCTAAAGGTAGAAATATCAATGTTAGGCTTGAAGAATAGCACATAATAGTGGGCAGTAGTTTACTGCAGGATTAGTGTCTCCTAATATGGATTCAAGAACCAATTTTGAGGTGATGAGTCAGATAATTTGACAGGCATATTTTTCTCCACACAAAACACCACCTTACTGTGATTTGGTCTCTGCTTTAAATGTCCATAATAAAACAAATGGGATATGAAGGAAACAATTGACTTAATAGACCTAAGAAGAATGATTCCAACCCATCTGGGTTACCTGGAAACCCAGCACATGGCTTCTCTTCCGCAGTAATGTGCGAATGAAGAAATTCTGCAAAGGCCCCATTTCTCTGTAGAAGTTCTTGGTAGGAACCAGTTTCTGAGATCATTCCGTTCACCAGAAAAACAATGCTGTCCACTTGAGGCAAAATGTTAACTGTGTGGGTCACCAGCACACGAGTCTGCTTGAATAAAGAGGGAACAGTTAAAATTGTTCTGCTGTCAGTACTGGTATCAGTATGTCAGCATCAAATTTAGGCCTCAAAAATTCATCAGCCTGAATGGAATTAAAGGGCATTTCCTTTTATTTACATTTCTGAGCATATTTGCACAGATAACTGGAGGAAAGGACATAAAAGTAATTTTTCCCTAGATAAATTGGCATATTCTGCATTTCTAATATACAATCAGGCCTTTGAGTACACCTTACATTCTTCTTAGTCAGTCATTCTGTTTCAATACATAATTATATTCTGATACTTGCAACCAATCCTCATGGAGAGAAAGGTTATAATCAGATACGTTTGTTTTAATTGGACTTTCTAATGCAAGGAATTACCTGCTTCCTGTTTTCCTTCTGTAATGTGAAACTGAATTTATATTATGAATCCAGTAGAGCTGCCCTAGCATCTCTTCTCATGTAACTGTTTTTCTTATCCAGATTGCTTGACAGCAGAGAAATATCAAGGAATAACAAAATGCAACCAATGCAAAAAGAATGGAGAAGTGTTTAAATGATGAACATTTGGGTGATGAGAACTGTAAAGGTGCAACTGACCTATTCAAAAGTGATGGGATTAGACATCATGGTGATAGAATTTTGAAGAGATCAGGCAGCTCTTCTGAACTGTGCTAGAAGTAAATCTCAAAAGGAGGGAAGGATGATGTCAACAGAAGACCAAAGAACAGTAAACTTGCTGTGAAAGTAAGGCTGGCACTAGGCATGTAGTTTGCATGAGGATAAAGCCAGCCTTCCTTCTCCTGGGTGAGCTTCCCTGCAGGACTTGCAGGTGCTGTGTGGCCTGCAGAGGAGGTGCGTGGCCTCCCCAGCGCCCTGCTGCCACTGCAAAAAAGCATTTGTGAGCCTTTGATAAACTGAGCAACCCACCCTGCTGGAAACATTTCAGGGCTCTGCTAATTAGCAACATTGTGCAATTGTTTACAGTTCAGGTTTATAGCACACCTTGTCCTTTAGTAAACCATTGGGTCCAAGAACATGTTCAAAGATGTGCTGCCCCACATGGGCATCAACAGCTGACAGGGGATCGTCAAGCAGGTAAATCGAAGCCTTCTGGTACACGGCCCGAGCAAGGTTCACTCTCTGCTTCTGCCCTCCAGATAGATTGATTCCCTGGAAAATGTATTGACTCTATTTATTCCAAAGCTACAGCATATTTCCCAACTGCTGACTCCCTTTTACACTGAGACTTTACGACTTCCTTATTTTTAAATCAGTGCATCTCCCTCCCTCCCTCCCTCCCTCCAAATAGGGCTCTTGCAGAGGCAGAGTCTCTTGAACCACTCCTCTCTCCTGCAAAAGAGCACCCAAGAATGACCTGGATGTGTTGATTTTAGTCTTAAACATCTCTCATGTCTCTGATTAGGCTGTCAGAAGGTGGACTTAAACTAAATTAAATCATGGCCCAACTTCCCAGAAATTCCTGAGCACCTGCCTCTTGCGAATTTAGGTTTTTTGTGTTTTAATCAGGGCTCCCAAAGTTGTAGCTACTCAGGGGTAGATGTTTTAAGCAGAACACCTGAACTTGTAGCTACTCAGGGAAAAGTTGGCCAAAACATAAACCCAAGCCAGTACCTTTTCTCCTATTTCACTCTTCTGCCCTGCAGGGAAGGTCTCCAAATCAGGGTGCAGTGCACAAGCCTCTGTCACTCTATTGAACCATGTTTCATCCATCTCTTTCCCAAATAGAATATTATCTTCCACTGAAGCATTTAGAACCCAAGCTTGCTGGGGGACATAAGCTGCAGTGTCCTATAGAAGTGGAAGAATGTTAGCAAACTTTTCCATAAGGTCAACTTGACACTGTGGGAATCCATCTTTGAAGAAAAGCTCTCTCAGTTATGGCAATCTGGAATAATCATCACCACTGACAGTTCTCAGAAGGCTTTGAAAAATGTGAGTCTGCACTGTTACTGCCTTACAGGGGAGTAAACACAGGTACAAGTACAGGATGCAATTTACCAGGATGCCACTTCAGCTCCCTGTCAGAATGGGAAACAGAACTGCATCTTTGGAGTACTGTTCCAGCTCCTATTCCCAAAGTCCAGGCGCATCTGAGAGGTCTGCAGCACCTTGAGATAATTAAATGTGGACTGATACATACAGCCTGTGTTAAAATTCAGCAGTAAATGGGTTTTCCTCAGGTACCTGATGCTGTGTTTAATACCTTACAGTTCCTGAAAACAGCCTAATTAGAGAAGCAAATGCTGAGGGCAAAATTCACCTTCATGGTCACGCAGCCATCTGTGGTCTCCAGCTCGCCCAGTAATGCTGCCAGCAGGGAGGACTTGCCAGCACCCACCTGCCCAACCACAGCCAGCAAAGAGCCCTGGGGCACACTGAGATCTATGCTGTGGGGAGAAGATCAGGCTCTTACACTTAGATACACTTCCTGAAAATAAATGTAATTATTATCAAAATTCTTGCTATTGTCAGGTATGTATTAAGTAAATACCCTAATTTCATCCCTTCAAAGACACCTCCAAACAGAAAGACTTCTTCATCCACATCCCCATCTGAGTTTCATACCCAGATCCCCACTCTGGAGCCAGGCTAGCCCAAAGCATTGGATGTAGAACATTCCTGAACACCAGAACTTTTCAAAGCTTTTCTTTTCTAAAATGTCAATGCCTTTTGAAATAAGCATGTAGTGATGTCATATATAACATCTGCATTCCATCTACATTTTTCACTTAAATTACTGTAATTTCATATTTGGGCAAGAAAACTGTATAAAGAAAACAGTCTCCATGTATTACAGCAACATCCAGATACAGGCACCTTCCCATTTATGTGCTCCTCAACATAAAAGCAAGATTATGTTTTGTCTGATTTTATAATTTTCAGAATTCAACATTGAATAAGAAGCAAACTCAGAAGCCTCTGGATATTCCACCCTGGTTTCACTTAGGCCCTGAGGAATTAGCTCATTCAGCATCCCCTGACCTACAGAATTGAGAGATGACTAAGGGTAAGTCTGTACCTTCTAAGACAAGGAGAAGTTTCTTTGCTCCAGCAGAAAGTCCCATTTCTTATGGTGATACTTGTGTGTGCTAAAACATGAAGAAAGACAGACCACTTGTAAATGCAAAGGTAGCTACAGAAATGTCCCAATTTATGTGATTTTATGTTTCAGTGTGTATTTGTTACATAAAATGAACCTTTATTATGAAAAGAAGGGGTAAATTACCAGACTAGATTTCATTGTTCGAAATAATGAGGCCAGAGAGATAGTGACAGTAAGGGGCAAATATTTTTCTCTTGACTGTGGTAGACACCCTGAGTAGAGGCTGAACAATGGAAATTACTCCTCTTATTAGACAAGAGCACTAACATAAAAGCTCACCACAGCCAGAAGTGCTCCTGCGAGAGCTCTCAGGATTCAGTTCTTCCAGATTCAGAAAAGCTGCTAAGCGGTTTAAGGAAACTTTGGCCTGAAATGAAGCAGCACACAGAAGAACGTAAGATTTAGAGTAGAAAGGGAGCAAAAACCCAAAGTGAAGGCTCAACTTGAAGACTCACTTAGAATATTGAGTAGGTGCTATGCTGCAGATGCTGTAGGCTTAGATGGGCCAAAGGCAGCTCTTCCTTACGTCACCTGCCTTTATTCCCACTTAGCTTAGCAAAAACCCCATATCCTTCCCTGTGCTTCTGGTTCAGTGAAATTGGTACTTTTTCATCCAATCCTTCCTGCAGTCTTTCCAGTGATTGCTTCTGTACCTGAAAATCTGTGACAGTCTTGGAGTGTAAGAGGGAAATAAATTTCCTAATTTCTTACTGAACAATGAATTGCTTTTCTTTCTGGCTTGGACTAGCAGGGTTTCTATTGATCCCCTATGGAGATTTTGCTCCACCTATTCTGATTTCTGTGATTAAAAACAGAACTGGAAGCCCCTCTGAGATCTAATGGTGCTTGTGCTGAGCTAGAAAAGACTTAGGAGTAATTCTTGTTGACTAAGTTGTCAATATAAAGGAGCCCTTCTGAAAAGCAATGCCACAAAGTACCTTTAGCTGCAAGCCCTTGCACTTCACTGTTTCACAGTGGCAATTAAATAGCTGATGTACAGAGCCCTAAGAAATCCCTACTTTTACCTGTTAATGGGGATATGTAAAAAAATCTCTATGGCCAAAGGAAGAGAAACAGGGCCTGCAGCTAACCTGGACAGCGGCATTGATGGAGAAGGGCAGGAAGGAGTGGGCAGTGTTGAGGATGTTGATCAGTGTTAAGGACACAAAGGCTTTCTCAGCATCCAGCACGTGTGTGTTGTCCACCAGGGTGTAGACAGCAAACATGACAAATGTGATCTGAAAGGGAGCAAAGGAAAAGAAAACCATTTGCTTCAAAATGGTCCAAGGGTGACAGGCCCTTCCTTAAGACTCTGGGGCCCATTTGGTTAAATCCAGGCTATCACCTCTAGGTGCCTGTCCTGCAGGTACCACAGGCACAGGTCTGGCATGTTGCTGACAGAACCAAGTCTCATTGTTTGAGGTTTGCTCTGCTTTAAGGAGGTTTTGGTGTGGCAGCCACAGCAACTCCTGTGACTTCCAGCTCCTCCAGGCAGATAAAATCTTTAGCTGTCCATAGGAAAAATCTGTCCAGGCAGAAGTACAAAGAGAAATAGAAGTAACAGCACGTGTTTTATGTAGGAAGGTGATCTGCTCACCAGGAAAGTTGATGAATGGAAAGAAACTAGGGATGCTGAGAAGAGAATCTGAGATCTTTTTAAGGCCTGAAGTTCTTGCTTTCGGATTCCAAGCACTTTCTCCATGAAGGTTTTCTCCCAGCCATGCAGTTTGATTACTTTGATGTCACTGAGAATGGCATTGGTGAGTTTGGCCCTCTCATCCTTATGCTTCATCTGGGTTTCCTGTAACAAATGTTTGAGTTTTATCATTTAATAGGTTGAATGTTTAATGGTGCAATTATTTTGAAGAAAAATACCTTATTCCTGCCTCCAAATCCTGAATAAATTTCCCTGCAGTTGAGCTGTGTATACTGTTTTGCTTAGGAATCTTCCAGGCTGGGAAATATTTTACTTTTCATCTTCAGAGCTTTATTTTTACTGGCAGTACATAAAAACAACAGAAAAGTAGGGCAAACATGGTAAAAGGCTGAACATGGAAGACCTTGCTCTAAATTTCAAGAAACTTAGCAAGCTTCAAATCCTCCTATGTTACTTCAGTCAAGCATGAATAATAAATATAAGCCATCACATAACTCAGTAAACCACTTCATTTTCACAAAGCAAAATGTACCTGAAACTGACTCCTCTTCTTGGTGATCACAAAATTCAGAGGCAAAAGAAAAAGGAATACAGCAATTGCAGTCAAGGCAGATGGTCCTAGAAGCTGCCAGGAGAGAAATGGAAAGAGAAGGAACTTCTGGTGATGACTAGGAAAAACTGTTTTTCATTCCCCATGCTCACTTTCCCTCCCATTTGAGCTTGTGCATAACATCCCTCTGGCTAAGCCTTTCCCCTGATCTTGCCTTTGCCTTTCCTGGGAGTTGTGCTCCCTAAGCACTGTGGATTGTTAACTCTCCAGGCAGGATAACGCCTGTCATCAGGCTGTGCTGAATTTATTTGCTCCCTTGTTAGGAACTAGATCAGTGCTGAAGGCAATCCAGAGGCACGCTGGCAATTCAAGCCATTCCCGGCTCTTCCCAACCGTCCTTGGGTGCGTTCAGGACATCTTGTGGCTGCCCCGAGTAAGTGACCCTGGACAATACCAGGTTTTCCTTAAAAAACAAACCCAAACCCTCAACAAAATATTCTTGCAGCATAAATAACCCAGCTTGTCTGCATTTACACCAAGGTGAGATGAAATGGTGGCATTATCCTGTGCCATTAACTTGGGACAGCTCTTGGATCCCACGGTTCATAATAATCGTGCATCAAAACTTGTTTCTCACGGGTTGGTTACGTCTCCCTAGGGATGGCTGGACAGGGGAATGCTGGTGTACACAGAGCATTACAGGTATTGTCTACACAAATGGTCTGTGAACACCAGCAAACACAGTGTAATTATGCTCCAACCACATTCAACTTGTCAACGTCACTAGGAAAGGGATGATGACTTCTCAGCAGTCTGCACCATGGCTACTGGTTTTCACAGTCACAGCATCCTGCCAGGCACAAGGCACAGTCCATCCTGGGTAATACAGGAAAGTCTCAAAGGCCTCTGGAAAGCTCCTGTGAATCACCTGTCTCTACACCGCTCATTCTTCCATTTACCAAAAACAGGGACTAAGAAATAGGGCTCTGTACTGCTGAGAAAATACCACACATTGATTAAAAATGGATCTTTTAGATTACCATCCACTACTTCTAATTCAGGTTTTGCTCTCTCCTTGCTAAATTCCTTAATACCGATGAAATTCAAAGTATCCAATACCCTTTTTGAATGTCATGTAACTTTGCTTTTCAAGCTGTTTCAGTGATCTTCTGGTAATCAGGCTTCAGGATGAAGTACGTCAAGTTGCTATTTCAGAGCATTCCCCATTATGTCCTGGAACTATGCTAAGGAGCTGGCACTGGACTTTTAGCATGCACTGGGCCACCAAGAGGTGACAGAGGAAAATCTGAAGCAGAAGTTTTATCAGTCAGATTCATTTAACTATACTCACAGTCTCCTAAAAGGGACTGAATGCTGAATACACAGGTGAGAAGATGAACTGAAGGATCAGGCGAGGATTCTATACCAATAAAAATATTTTTCAGAAAGAAAAGTGAATGCACCACGCTACAGAGCTGCAAAAAATATGGCAATTTCATGTAATTCAAGCCAGTAAGTAGAATTTTGAAATCTCCTTTTTCCTTTCATATTTAGAATAGAAGGGGATTGATAAATACTGTCATATTTTACCTGCCACAAGAAGATAAAGCAGGTGATAATCCGAATAGGGGCCAGCCAGGTCCCATTAAAATAGATAATCAGATCCATTAGCTTCTGCACATCAACAGATACCAGATTAACAGTTTCACCGATGGTCGCTGCTTTCCTTGAGGCATTTGACATAACTAGGATCTAGACAGGGCAAAGAAAAGATATCATCAAACAACAGCTTTGGTCCAAAAGTCAAACAACTTTCTTTTCCTCATAGAGAACAAAGAGGGAGAAAAATATCAAATCCCAGGTATTGAAACCATGCTGCTGCCTGGGCCATGTGACTTCACTTTGAGATGAAGCATCTACTCCTTTTCCCCAACCATCATATACAGCATAAGAAAGTTTATGTTGATTTTTGCTTTCCTTTTCTTGGCTTTTCCTTCAGAGGGAAGCTCTGAAAAATGTATCTGCCATGTACTGTTCAGAAATGAATACAGGACAGCTACAGCCTAAAACCAGTTTCTAGTGACATCTCCCCTGATATTGCTATGAACAATGTACAACATCATAACTACTAATATAGAGCTAGAAAAAAGCAAAAGTAAAAAAAGGATCTGCACCCTCACCTTCCTATACACAAGCCCTGTTACTGCAGTTCTCAGCCTCAGCCCCAGAACAAGGCACATGTACATGTAACGTTGCTCAAACAGAGTCTGGAGACAACCCAGCAGGAACATGCTGAAGGCATAGAAATAACCAAGCCAGCTCGGTGCTGCCTGATCTTCAATGAACTTCAGGAAAAGGCTGCAAGACAGGAGTAAAATGTTGCTGAATCCTCAGAATTATCAGACCCAAAAAATAAACTGGCAGAAATACCGGAGATCTTTCTGTATTCTCTCTGGCTGAGGTTTATCTAGCCACTCTTGGTTTTGAAGCAATCTCTGATCTCAGCATCCTCTCAGGGTAAACCTCATTTTCAGTGTTAAGGATGGCTCCTGATTTTCATGAATTTGTCAGAAATATGCAAAGTGGTAGCTGTAATCTAAGGGAGTAATTGGCATTTCCAGAACTACTTCTAATCTTAATGACTGAGAAGAGATTTTGCCCTTGAAAATATAATGTACTGCAGGTTGGTGTTGTACCAACAGAGCCCACAAAGCATTTTATCAACTAACAAAGCTATTTAAGATGTGTAGGATGCACAGCCATGCTCTTTATTAGTCAGGGAACATAACAGTCTTAAGACTACAGCAAGTGGCAAGTGGTGTGACATACGGAACCATCAAATAACTCCTGTTCTAGTAAAGTTGTCAAATGGCTTGGTGCATCCTGTCCTTCCCACTGTTGGAGTACAGCAGTGCAGACAGTGTGCACAGCTTCACACAGGGGCTTTGTGTCTTTTCCTCCTGCCTTGACAAAGGGCTCAGCACAAATGACACCTGAGCTCCTTCCATCAGCAAGAGCAGATTTTGAAAGGTCAGTGTTTGTGTGTCCGTGGGTGCTGACACACACATCTCTGAGCTCGTGGACACGGCAATCTTGTACATGTGATAGAAATACATTATAAATGTGCACATACCTCAGTAACTTTGGGGTGGAGAACAGGAAGACATCACAGATAACTAAGCAGACAGTGCTGAGAAGGAAGTAAGTTCCAAACATGCTCCAAAACATTTTCAGTAAGGGCCCGCTCTGACTGTGCTTTGATTGCAGTAGAGCCTCTGTCTCTTCAGCTTCTGCTATGCCAGTTTCAGTTTTCTGACCCTTTTTAAATGTAGCAGACTCCATTTTCCTGAAGGAAGAAACAATGGGAAAGCTACCTACAACTGGAGAAAGCTTGGGAAATTTGTACTTTCAAAAAATCACTAAATATCTCACACTGGGTCTCATACCATGTTCAGTATAAGTGCTCATCAAAAACTGATTCCCCTCACAGAAGGTTAGTTCTGTGCTTCCAAGAATGGAAGGATGTTCTCCAGCAGATTTTAACACACCTTAAAATCAGATTTTGCACAAAGGCACTCACACACCAGGACCTGTGAGTGTATTTGCTTAGATCATCTAGAACTACCCAGCTGAGCCCATGGTGTGCTCTCCAGAGCAAATACTCACTGCTGGGTTCTGCTGTGACACTTCTTCCACTCTCTTTCTGCCCAGGCAACAATTTCTTCAGAGGAATCCTGTTTCCTCACTGGCCACAAGTCATGCACCCCCAAGGCCTGCTGAGAGCCTTTCCAGAGGAGCCTGGAGGACACAGAGTGCAGTCAGGGGAGCACAGCAGGATCTGTGGTGTGCGTAACACTTTTGGAACACGGGGGCATTAAGGCAGTGCACACAGGCACTGACAGCCTGACAGTACTCAGGGCTGTCCTGTCCCAGAATAAACATGAATGGCCAGGAACAGCAGTTTTGCTTTGAATCCCTAGGCTACCTTCTGTCAGCACAATGGGGATTTGCAAGTCAGCCTTAATTTCTAGTCCATACTGAGAGTCTTGGGTAGTGGAGGACAAAGTTCAGTTTAACTTTCTCTGGGCTCCATGAAATGCAGATGAGACCTGATCACAGTGACAGTAGGCCCAAAGAATGTGATTGTTCTGCTTCTGAATGCTCAGCAGCACGCTGGCCCTATGCCCTCTTCACTATTTTCCCCTTTCCCAGCATTTGTTACAGCAAGGTCTGGCAGGCAGAGAGGGCTGTGGTTGGTGTACAGTGATCTTTTGAAATTGATGAGATCTATTTCAAGATTGGGAGGGCACTGGATGGGTAGTTGGGAGACAGAGAATTATCCAGAATCACAAATCTGCGTTTTAAACTCTTTTGAGAAAATAAGTTAAATTTTTATAATTTGATTTTATGAGAATACCTCAAGCCCCTAGAGAAATAATTTAAATCCTCACTCCATAAGCTAACTCAGGGGCTGAGATATTTCCTGGCTGCCATCTACATCCTCTCTCATCTCTGATGCTGTTGTTTTTTTCTGATATTGTAGCAAAACCATGTCTTCTGTTTTCTTACCCAGAGAACCACCAGTATGTGATTTTGGAAAGAAAAGAGCTGCTGGCTTCTGGGCACTGATTCTGATGGGAGAGAAAACATGTGTGATATTTATATATAGAAAAGGGCATGCATCAGATGAAGATAGTTCCCTTCTGGGCTTCCCCAGGAAAATCAATCAGAGTTATCCCCTCTCCCTATTCACTGAACCAGAGTAAGTGTATTGTGGAGTCTCAATGGGATTGGGAGATTTTGGAGATTTTGACTTTGCATTATGTCTCAGATGTAAGAACAAAGAATGTAATTCTTCATACCCAAAGACATTTATTTTCTTAAGCACAGAGCTTTTCTATACTCATACCACCAACAGAGTACTGCAGCACAGGAGAGCAGCACCAGGGGAAGCAATAGGAGCCCTATCCACTGGTTTCAGTGACAAGAAACATAAGTATGGATAGAAGGTTTTTAGTTTTGGAAAACTTACATAGAGAGACAGTGCACTGCTATCCCAAATTCTGCCAGTTACCTTTTAAAACTGTCAGCTTTTTTACAGAATGATGCACCTTACATCACCCAGATACTCATGTGCCTGTGTATCCCCATAAATTTAAAATCCTGTTGCAGCAATGAAGCAAATCATTAGGAAAAGCTGCCTTCTACTTACAGGATTGTTGTCAGCTTCAGAGAAGAACGGAGGGTGATCAACTAAGCAGAATAACACAAGTTCTCCTAGCACCAGGCCAGCATAAAAGTAAGTTGTAACATGGTGGAAATGGTCTTCCAGAAAGCCCTAAGGAACAGAACACTGGTGAAAATGAGGCAAGAACCTTCATGTTTAACCAGCAGAGAAAGAGCTTCTCATGTTCTACCTCTGCAAATAAACATCCATCACAAATATAGTGTCGTCAATCATTTTTCTCAGCACATATTTTAAAAGAGGAATTTGATTCTCCCCCTTACAGTCAACGAGACAAAAATATCCCTGTTGTTTAGAGATTTTGTAGCCCTGCACATTGAAGGTATGTGATCTCACTTACTTTTTGCAGGGCATGCTGAATTTTGGAACTAAACATCACAAGTGCAGCCACAAATGAGAGCAGCCAGTAAATCAACAGGACCCCTGAAGACTGGATGCCCATCATTCTTTCTGCTTGGGTAAGGAACAAGGCGAGGACCTGTGAGGAAGTACAAGTTTGTCCAAATAAATACGTGGTACTGGAATGTCAGTGTTATCAAATCAATGAATACAATAGAGAAAAATCAGTTAGCTTCTTGCCCAAACATTTCAAGATGTTCAGAGTTGCAGTATTGTTCCTAAGAGGCTAAAACTGAAAAGCTTTATGTGCAATTTTGCAGTCAAGAATGTCTCCAGAGAAGGCAAATAAGAAAATTACAATGGGGCCAACAGGCTGGGAGGATTTAGGTTA
Source organism: Corvus kubaryi (assembly GCF_017639235.1). Lineage (NCBI taxonomy): Eukaryota > Metazoa > Chordata > Aves > Passeriformes > Corvidae > Corvus > Corvus kubaryi. The sequence goes on from NW_024581129.1 coordinate 475,715, forward strand.
GGCAGATGCAATGACAGAAGGGGAGAATAGGCACTTATTCATTGAACAGAAATCGCATTTCACTCTAAACCACACTAAATCACATACTATGATTATGAGAAACGAAATCTTGTCTCGTTGTTGTGAGACCTCTTTCTAAACCCTACTGAAACCTCCTGCCAGGTGTGCTCTGCCCACAGGTCTGCCCCAACTCCAACACCCTGATGTGTCACACAGCAGTGGTGCACAAAGTGCATCCCCAGCCTTCTACTCCCCATCAGGCAAACTTGTACTCAGAGATAGCGAGAACCACAGGAAATACAAAATCTGTCCCAGGAGGGCTAAGCTTGGCTATGTGCAGACAAACAAGGGAAGAATTACCATTGTGATTCCCATCGCAGCAGGGCTAATGAAGAATGCTGAGGTCCGTGGGATCCCTTGGCTTTTCTCCCACACCATGAAGAAGACATTAGAAAAACACACTATTACCAGGATGAATCCAAGGACCTGGGGCAGAGACAGAAAACACACACTGGAATGAACTGAAATGCTGGGACAATCAACCAAACTGAATGATCCAAGCTGCCTGGGCAGTAAGACTGGAGAGGTGGAAGATCAGGTTTGGGACAGAGAATGTTATGGGAAGTGTCAGGGAATCAAATGCAAGTACAGGGGAGAAGATCTTATGACAGATCTTCCTAAAACTTTACTTGATTTATACTGACCTGAGCTGGTAAAAGTAAAAAAAAAACCACAGAGATGGATCATCAGGAAAGAATTAATGATTTAAAAAGTTAAGTTCTGCATCAAGGTTGTGACAATGTTAGGACCAAATCCCATGCTTCACCCTTACCATTTTGGCTTTGAAGACGTGGGACATCCTGATGTAGCCTTTGTTTCTGTGTCGAAGATACAAGTAGTAGAAAGGAAAACAGATCCAAAGATAGGCACAAGGGATCCAGGCAATGATGGAGCTCTCGAAGCACCAGGTCGTGCTTGGGGCGTTTGCAGGCCATGTCTGGTTCCAGTCCTGAAACAGAAACAATACAGAAGTGAAGGACATGATGCAGAGCAAGGCTGGGGAAAGGAATCCCATGACGGAAAGAGGAAGCAGATAATGGCTCGCAAACTATTACGGGACTTTATCAACCTTAGGGATGGAAATCTGTGTGAATCCGGACTGACCGACTCGCTAGAACCCTTTTAAAGGGATTTCTGTAGTGGGTCCGGGCCGCGTCCTCGTTCGCAGCTCATCACGTTTACTGCAGCTGAACAGTCTGTCCGGGCGAACCCTCGTCCCGGGGAGGCAAAGTCCGCGGCCCCTGCCGGAAACACGGCTTCCCGCACGGCGGAGCGCCGGCCGCCTCCCCTGCCGGCCCCGGCCCCGCGGCCTCCATCGCTCACTCACCCGGGGCCCGCACAGCGCGGTGCCCGAGCCCATGGATCCCCTGCCCGGGACCCCCGGCCCGGTGCCCGGCGCCCGGCGCTTCCTCGCTGGGCAGAGCTCCGATCCCGCCGGAGCGACTGCGCAGAGCCCCGGCCCGCCCGGCCCGCTGCGGCCAAAGTCCGGCCGCGGCAGCGGCAGCGCGCTCCGAGGCGGAGCCCTCGGGATTGCCGCTTTAGGCGCTCTCTAAGCACAGGGTCTAGGATAGAAAGGAGACATTGTTTATTCTTTCCACAAATCCAGCACGCCAAGGGGGTAAGAATAACATTTTCTGGTATAGTAAAATTTACATGAACACGCCCATCTAAGACATATTCTCCACCTATCTCATGTATATTTATGTATCTGGCGTAATTTAACACGCTGCTTGAAACACAAAATTCTTTTCTTTATTGAGCAACTTCTGTTGTAGAAGTTACCTGACCTTAGTTACGTTCACAAATGGCCAGAACATACAGGTTGAAGACGACAGTCTATTTTGTTGAAGTGACCTGGCATCAGCTACGCTTACAAAGGGTGCGAAGGCGCAGCCGGGGACGGATAATCCCGGGACGGATGCTCCCGGGACGGACGCTCCCGGGACGGACACTCCCGGGACGGATAATCCCGGGACGGACGCTCCCGGGACGGACGCTCCCGGGACGGACA
>NW_024581129.1:478185-542323 GCF_017639235.1 Corvus kubaryi
GCTGCGGGCGGTGGCGGCGGTGCGGGGATGCGGCCCCGGGCGGCGGCCGCGCTGCTCTGCGCGCTGTGCTGCGCCCTGGCGCGGGGCTCCGAGGACATCGTCGTGGGCTGCGGCGGCTTCGTCAAGTCCGACGTGGAGATCAACTACTCCCTGATCGAGGTGGGCGCCGCCGCCCCGCCCGCCGCCGGCCCCGCATGCCCGCCGGGCGTACCGAGCGCTGCCCCCGGGCCGCGCTCACAGGTGGCGGTGGAGCTGCGGCTCTTCTTCACCCTGGCACTCTACAGCCTGCTTGCCATAAACCGTGTGCCGCTGCTCCCTGGGCACGGCTGCTGCTGCTGCTGTGTGACTGGGTTAGAGAGTGCCTGGTTCCAGCGCTCCTCGCCTTGTTTTAAGATATCTTTGTGTCTGTTTTGTTTGCTTCTTTTAGATTAAGTTATATACAAAACATGGTACTCTGAAATACCAGACAGACTGTGCTCCGAACAATGGGTATTTCATGATTCCCCTCTATGACAAGGTAAGACATAAATACCTGTGCTGTCCTCTCTGTGCTGGAGGCAGCAGCTGCCTCCACCTCGATCTGCCGGCACATTAAACCTCAGAACAACACCCACCATGAAACATTTGAAACAGGATATAATTTAGTTCGGTTTGGATCAAAGTTTCAAACTGTTTCTTTTTATAGTGCAACTACTTCATTTCCCAGTGCTAATTCTTCAAGAGAAAGGCCAGGTAACTGTAGCTGCAGAGTTGCATTTGTGCTGTTTAGTGGAATGACTGCAGCACTGGGAGCCTGAATTAGTGCCAGCAGCTGTGTGCTGTAGCTGTACAGGTATTGCATGAAAAGTACAGGCTCCTACAGAGTACAGATAAAGCTTCCAGTTTTTTACCTATAGAAATGGAAATAAATGTATATGAGACGGTGTTTTGGTATGACTGAATTGAAAATAACCTGAGTGGTTAATTGCAGATGTTAAAAATGTCTTAAGGAAATAATGATGAAGGAAGCTCAGAATGTATCAGTAATTTGATGTCTACTAGACTGGAAAGGTGTTTCAAATCAAATTCAAGTTGCCCTTGGATGGTCAAAATGGTTTGCTCTTTTGAGGAGCTAGTTAACTTAGGGATCAGAAGTAGAAACACAAAATGGTTTGGGTTGGAAGGCACCTTCAGAGGTCATCTAGTCCAGCCACCAAATAATTCCTTCCCTTCCCAGTCTAAAAATGTAACATGCTTTCTGATCATGGTGATTTCATTCTTAGGCCTTTGAGCCTTTCCACGATGAACTCCAGAATGTGCAGAACACATGTGGTGCTCTCTGATATAAAGAGGATCTCTGTATTGATTAATACCCTTCTGGATCAGAGCTTTTAAAAGGATTGGAATTTTGTTATCCTGTGTTTGGGCAGAGCGGTTGAATACAACCCAGTGGAAATATCAAAGGCTGATTTAGAGCCCATCTGTTGGGGCAGGTAGATTTGATTTGAATAGAGATAGATTTGAACACTTTCTAGCACTGAGCTGCTTGACTGTGAGCCAGGTTTGTGCTGGAAGCAGTATAAACATGGTGATACTTAATTTCTGCTCTTGGCTGGATGTGAGCCCAGCATCCCAGCCTGTCTGGGTAGATATTGCTGCTTTGAACAGAGTATCATAAGCAGGAGGAAAGGAGAATGGTGGAGAATGGTACACTTGTGTTCCTCTCTGCAGCATGATGCTTGTGTTCTGACTTTCTTTTTCATCCTTTAGCTAAATTGAATTTAGATCAATGAAGACAGTTACTGCTTTTTATTTTTTAGGGGGATTTCATTCTTAAAATTGAGCCTCCCCTAGGGTGGAGTTTTGGTAAGTGCTTGTGTGCCTTCTTACAATAGGACACTGTATCTGCAGTGTCAGACTTATCTCTAACTTGCAGCTGGCAGGGAAGATGGAGCACTTTTCAAAACCTATAAACCATATTGCATGGTTTAGTAACTGAAATGTACTTACTGCACCAGGGGAAGGTAAAGCTATGTGGTAGACACTGACAAAGTAACTCTTGAACTGATTTGAAGGAATGTGGGGTTTTGACAAAAATGGCTGCGGCAGGAGGAGGGAAAGAGGATTTTCAGCATTGGGATTTGGGGGTGCTTTAAATTTGCTGAAGAAAGACTTCCAGAGCAACACTTGGCATGCTTGAATTAATACATTTCTGTGATAGTTTTGTAAAGCTGAAGCAGTTTCTTTGTGATTGCTCTCTCACTAACTACCACGCTGTTTCATCGTTCTTCTCTTCCAGAACCAACCAGTGTAGACATCCACGTGGATGGCATTAATGACATTTGCACAAAGGGAGGTGATATTAACTTTGTGTTCACAGGATTTTCTGTGAACGGAAAGGTTAGACTCCTTTATCTTTATTTATTCCACCTTATGCTAATTCGGCCTTCATAAAAACATTCAAATTCTACTCTACAAGTTATTTTTATTTGTTTATACTTTGGTTTCTTTTTTATTTTGACAGGTTCTCAGCAAAGGTCAAACATTAGGTCCTGCTGGAGTTCAGGTTGTATTGAGAAATGCTGGCAGTGACATAAACATACAAACAACTATTACACAACCTGGAGGAAAGTGAGTGTGGGTGGTATATACTTAATTTACCTGTTCATTTCCGCAAAATCTTTTCAATTCTGCCATACTGACTGGGACTGTAAGAGTTTTGAAATATTTTTTCTAACATGTGAATAGAGTCTGAATTGTTTTTCTGTGAACAAATGTTAGTGGCTGTTTCTGAAAAGACATAATCCCTTTCTTGCCTTGCAGGTTTGCTTTCTTTAAAGTGCTTCCTGGCGAATATGAAATCTTTGCATCTCATCCTACCTGGATGTTGAAAGAGGTTAGAACCTACAGAAGTTCGGGTTTGCCTGTTTAGGGAGGATGGATCTGTTAGACCTCATCTGGATCAGTTAGTGTGAGGAAGGGGCTTTGTGGGTGGACAGGATTACTGGAGCTTTTCTACATCTAATTCAGGTAGTCAAGAAATTGCCTCATACAGACCCAGTTTGGGGATAGTGAAGCCAGCCAGGGAAGGACTGGCAAATGAGCTCTTGCTTTCCATCTTCTGATCCTGTACATTTTGCAAGAATATTGTAGCAGATGCTCTAATCCTTCCCTCCCAGACTGCTTGTTTTCTGAGGAGCTCTGATATCCTGACCATTTCCTAAATCACTAAAGCAGGAAAAATACTGTTCTAGAAGGTATCTTTGCTTTAGTGTCTTTGTGTCTTGAGTAGCCTGGGGACCCTCTTTGGGGGCTGCTGCTCTGGCCTCTGTTCCTGTTGTTGAATGTACAGCCTCTGACTGTTACTGCTGTAAATGAGATTTAATGCCTGCTTTTGATGAAAATATTTGTTTCTGTATTTCAGTCGAAGACAGTGGTGCGGGTGACAAGTTCCAATGCTTATGCTGCCAGCCCCCTGATTGTTGCAGGCTACAACGTCTCTGGGTCTGTGAGGAGTGATGGAGAACCCATGAAAGGGGTCATGTTTCTCCTTTTCTCTTCTTCAGTCTCTAAAGAGGTGATCAGTACCTTTTCACTATGAGAATGGCTATAAATAAGAACTAAATAGCTTCTAGGTTCACATTGCCCTGATACTCATCTCTGTCCTTCACTGGTTTGTACAACCCCTCAAACTGTATTTTTGTGTTTGGTTCTTTTGTGTGATTTCTTTTTTTTTTCTTTCCCAACAAGGCCCTTGTAATCTAACATGACCTCCATGGAATTATTTCATGATGAGTGGCTGTAATTTGTCTTCAGCATGAGATCTTAATTACTCTTTGCCCGCTTGATGGGAAGACAAAGTTCAACAGCTTCTATTGCCACCTTACAAGTGTGTTAAGAAATGAGAGAGACATCTGGTCATGCAGAGTTGAGCTCTGTTCTGTAATGTTAACCCTGTCCACAGAACTGAAGTCAGTTAAGACACCTGCTGGAGTTTTGGGGACGTTGGATGTTCTGTCCTTGTTTACCATAAAGTTGATTATTTGCTGTTTTTTCCTGTTTCACCCATACCTGAATTTTAAGCCATATTGTCAAACTTTGTCTCTAAAATGGTTTTATATTTCCCATCATTCATTCACAGTTGAGAATTTTGAACCCTCCTGTATCCCCCTCCCAAATGATTTTCTCTATTTTTCTTTGAGACAAAAGGTTGTATTGCATTTATTACCACAGGATGTTGTAGGCTGCAATATTTCTCCTGTGGATGGGTTCCAATCAAGAGATGAGTCTTTATCCTATTTGTGCAATGTTGTATCAAAAGAAGATGGATCTTTTAGCTTTCTTTCTCTGCCAAGTGGGAAATACACTGTGGTAAGTGACTAGAAATTCATTGCTTGTCTATTCAGTGTGTTGTTAACTTTCATTTTCTAAACCAGAGTGTGGTGTTGCCCCCTTCTGTCCTTTAAGCTGTTTCCTTTTTTTCCCATTCTCTTTCTTACATCTGGATGGTGTGGGAGCATGTTCTCTGTCCACTGCCTGGAGTGATGGTCCTGCATTCTCAGTCTGTGTGCTCTACACATGGGATTCAGGCTTCTCTCATTCCTTTAATACTTCTAGCAGTCATATAGTCTCCTATCTGTAAGCTCTTGCACATCCAAATACCTTTGCTGTATTCTGAGTAGGGGGTTACTTTTCTGTCTTTTCTGATAATTTCATGGTTTCCATCAATCTTGAAATACTGCCCGTATTTGTGTCTCCATCCCCCTGAGCTATTTTTTCCAGGAAGTTTGCAGCTCATTTGACCCTTGGTAGAGGTGTCTGGTGGTGGTAAGAACATGGAAAATGGTAAAGGAAAACCATTCTGTCATCACAGTTTAGGAGTCAAAGCCATGTGTCTTCTTTTCAGATACCATTCTACAGGGGAGAGAGAATCACCTTTGATGTTGCTCCATCTAGACTGGATTTCCTTATAGAGCATGACAGTTTACAGATCGAGGTAAGGCCTTCAGAGGGAATAATCCTTTTGTGCCACTCATTCCTGTAAAAGTCTAACTGATTTTAGCAGAAAGCAGCTGTATTGTGGAAAAACTTTGTAAGAAGTTGAAGACACTTGTTTATGCACAGCAGGTAGAAGACAGCTTCTAGTACCGTGCTGTGTTTATGTACTTTGGTCCCTTTTACTAGGAAGAAACAAAATAGGGCAAAGCTGTCTGCTATGTTCACCCTCATGTCCATGTTGCAAACTGGCAATAATCTTCCAGGTTGCTTGAATTTCCTCGTTGAATTTGTCACATCTCTGGAGAAGGGCCTGTAGGTTTTTCTGGTTTGCAGAGTTCCTTGTGTATGGCATTGTGATCTGTGACTGGGGCCCAGTGGAGATAAATGGAGAATGTGTGTTCTGTGCTTACAGGAACAGTATGCCTGGAGATCAGTTTGTACTTTCACTGTGATTATCCTGGTACATTTTTTTCCTAGAGCTGGAAATAAGTTTCCTTTGTATGTGTGTGGAGAGAGAACAGTTGGCGTTGATTGCTGTAGGTGTGTGTTTGCATTTCCTGAGTAAAGACTGATGTTAATTTTTTCCCATTTCAGCCTGTTTTCCATGTGATGGGTTTCTCTGTCACAGGCAGGGTGTTGAATCGTCCTGAAGGAGAAGGAGTTGCTGATGCCACTGTGACTCTGAACAATCAGATTAAAGGTATGCAATTGATCTTTGTTGCTACAGGGAAGCATTTATTAAATGCAAGTTCAGGGCTAGTGTATGATGTGGAATTAACCCTTAAGCATAATACACTGCTTTTGTTGCAATGTATTTGAAATATTAAAGTGGATTTCGTGCAGTTGATTAATTTTGCATTTACTGGTTTAGATGAGAGCATGAAGTGTTCATTTGTTTGGCAGTTGAAAATTTCTTAATTTCTTTCAACCATATGCCAGATTGTACTTTGAAATACAGAAGTGAAGGTTCATCTAGTAAAAAAACATAATACTATTTCTTTGTTGCATAATATGAATTAAAAATAGCCTAAAGCAGTGCATGCCCTCTGGATCTGTTGATACATAAGGACAGACAGTCAACATGTGCCCTGGTTTTTAACTCTTGTTGTTACAGTGAAGACAAAAGCTGACGGCTCTTTCCGCCTTGAGAACATAACAACAGGTACATACACAATTCATGCGAGGAAAGAACACCTGTTTTTTGATACTATTACTGTGAAGATTGCACCAAATACACCCCAGCTGGCAAACATCATTGCAACAGGGTAAGGACTGGCATCAGGATGAAAATGCAATTTGATGTGTGGATGAGGCTGTGAAAATGGGTGATCCTTTCCCATGCCATGCCCAGACTTGTGTAGTGTTGTCAGGAGCTAAATGTTGCTGAAGAAATTCAAGGTAAATAGGGCAGCATGAGTGCATGTTTTTTGCACAGTATTTTGCTCAATAATAATTAAGGTTTAGAGCAGCCTCTTCATAAGCTCTCCCTTGCAAAGGAAGACACTAAGACATGGGCAAATTAAGAATTTTAGAATGGTATGTGAACCGAGAAAGCATCAGAGAAGCTTCCTGCCACTTCACTCTTGCACAGCAGGAGGGTATCTGGAATCACACAGCTGAGTAGTGCAGCGTTGTACCAAACCTCTGCATTTTACTCCTCACTTTCAAGGTCATTGTTGCCTTACATGAATTGTCTTTTTCTTGTTTGATGCCGTGACTGTGAGTCTAAGGCTGGGTGGTGGTGGGAGATACAGTGTGAGCTGAGGAAGATGAAAGAGTCACGTTTCTGTGTCCAGGACTTCAGAGGAGAAAATAGTGGCAGTGTTCTGGAGCAGTGAAAACTTGGAATTTATTGAGTCAAATAGCAGTCAGCTCCTACAGACATAGCCAGGCAATTAGAAAAAACCCTCTGTGCTGCTAAGTGATGGGGTGAAATTTATTCAATAACTAGCTATGTTGTGCTGTTGAAGGCATTAAGCAGAACTTACCAGCTTCTAATTTGTCATCTTGTCTTGTGCTTTCACAAGTGTAGGTGTACCAAGGTTGTGTTCCAGTGGATTACCTATCATATTCGAGGTTTTTGACACAAAACAGTTGAAATTATTTAAAACCTGTGGGGAGAAAGTCCTAAATCCATTGCCTAGCACAAAAAAAAAAAAAAAAAAAAAAAAAAAAAAAAAAAAAAGCTTGAAGTGACTGGGTTAGTGGCAGGGAAGAGTAAAGCAAATTGCTTGCAAATCTCTCTTTCAGGAGAAATCATTTTCAATTTAGGTGTTATTACCTCAGCATAGTGAGGTTTACTTTTTAAGGAAGTTCTAAAACAAGTGGTTTTTTATGATCTTTGTCAAATCAAACTATTTGTTCTGATGACTGGCTTTTATTTAACAGGTTCAGTGTGTGTGGCCACATCTCAGTAACTCGTTTCCCTGACACAGTCAAACAGATTAGTAAATACAAGGTAACCATGATACCTGAAGACAAAGACAAAGCATCACTGGTTACAACAGAAACGGACCCTCATGGAGCATTTTGTTTCAAGGCAAAATCGGGTACATACAATGTTCAGGTAAGAATGAGCTTCACTGTTGGACTGTCATGGTGTTCTAGAAGATTTTGTATTTTGGAAAGCATGTTGGAGAGGCTGGTTTTGCTTTGCCTGGGATTTCCAGTAAATTTCCATTTTCTTATTTCTGATAAATGCATTGAAGACAGCAGAGTGAGTGTATTTGGACGGGTATCTGGAAGCTGGTGATGTCTTGATGTCATATACTTTACAGGTAATTATTCCAGAGGCTGAAACTAGAGCAGGATTGGCTTTGAAACCCAAAATGTTTCCTGTCACTGTTACTGACAGACCAGTGATGGATGTGACCTTCTCTCAGTTTTTGGCATCTGTCTCAGGGAAGATCTCTTGTTTAGGTAAGTCCATTGTGAAAGTGAAATGGCAGTGGGAATGGAGAGCTTTAGCACTGCATGTGTGAGTGAGTGTTGTTGAGACCAAGACACTTGCTGTGGTTAGTCCCAGCAGCAGATGTGTAAACATAACTTCCAGCACATGGAAAAAGCAGCTCTTTTTGGGGGACGTTGTGGCCTAGTAAGGTACCTTAACAAAGTTTGGAATAAAGTTATGCACCTACTTTTAATACTTGCTAGCGATAAGCGAGTATTCTTTCCTCAGAGGATGGGTAGGTTCTGGAAGGAAATAGTCCTGACTGCCATTTGGGATACTGTACATCAATCAGAGAAGTACTGGAGGTGAAAAAGAAGTTTACAAAAAAAAGGGAAAAAAGCAGTGAGTGTAAAAACTGTAGGATAGATGCTCAAGCTGTTGGCAGAAGCTTTCAACCTCTGTTCTTTTCATAAGCTTTTTGTCTTTATTTTAGTCTTAAGGTTCCTCTCTCCTGCTATTTTCCTTGATTACCCACTGATTTCAGCAGATGATGATTGGAGGCTGATTTTTGTCATTTTTTACCCTTCCTTTTTTCTCTCTGAATCCTCCCTGCACTTTTTGTTCTGTCTCTCAGGTGTTTACTGGGCTCTTTAGTGTCTGCAGAGTGAGATGGACCCAGGGATTTAATGTTGATCTCAGGTTTTTTCTTGCCATTAGATGGAAGACTATGATTAACAGTCTTGAAGTCCTGCAGAATGCAAAAAACCGCTGGTAAACGTGTGCCTGAGAAAGAAGTTTTAATTGGAAGCATACTGGGAGGGAGTAATCATTTGAATGCTAGTACCCGTGAGGTGTGGCTGGAGGGGTTTTGGGGTGCAGCCTGACGAGCTGTGTTGCCTCCCAGACGCGTGTGGTGAGCTGCTGGTGACGCTGCAGTCCGTGAACCGGCAGGGCGAGAAGCGCAGCCTGCAGCTGGCAGGGAGCAGGGACTCGGTGCCCTTCACCTTCCAGGGGGTGCTCCCGGGCAAGTACAAAGGTAGGACCAGGGGAACTGCTTGTGGGGTGCCTTGGGAGCTCAATCTGTGACCTCATCTGAGCACTTCTGTTAGCATGGATGCCTTTTACAGTATGCCCAACACAGCTGTGAAACTTGAGAGAATCTGGAAAAATACCTTACAACAGTGCATCAGGTTTTTCTTAATGTTGGATGTTTAACCCTGTGTCAGCCCAAAGGTTACTGCTGCCCTGAGTTTCAGGGTCTGCATGGCTGGTGTGGGGGAAGTGGGCTTTATCATGAACTGGCTTGTCCCAAGCCTAAGAACAGGAACACACTGTAGTTCTGCTTCCAGAGCGCTGCTCCTAAGAGCAATACGTATTTTGCCCAGCCTGCCGTGGCCTGTGAAAATAAATTGTTTTCCAGGGAAAGGTGTAGAAGGAGTGTATTAGATTGCACTCTGTACAGGAGTACAGGGAATATCTTTGCACCAGGTTAAATTGGGGTTAGGTTGTGGTGTCCTCTAGGCTACTTTGCCTGTCACAGTGGTAGTGCCCACTGAGGAGCCTTCCAGGGTGGCCAGGCTTCATTTTTCCTTTTCATAGTACAGCTTTCCTGATAGATGTGTTTGGTTCCTGGTGATGCTGCAGTGCTGTGAGCCAGGTCTGTTATTACAGGCATTGTTGGGTATTTATCTTTGAAGATTATTGTCAGGGAAGTTAGAGTAATCCAAGCTTTTTATATCACAAAACCTGCCCTTATTTACTCAGTTTTACCTTACTAAAATGCTTTGTGTGGTATGTATTCTAGTAAGCATTGTACATGAAGACTGGTGCTGGAAGAATAAGTCTTTGGAATTGGAAGTCTTGGAGGAAGATGTGTCAGGAGTAGAATTCAGGCAGACTGGATATATGCTGAGGTGTTCTCTTTCTCATGCAATCACACTGGTACGTAGGAAACAAATGTTCTTGTATGTTTTTAATGACCTTGTGGAGGGTGGTTGGATTATGCTTGGAGTCAAGGCTTTCTCCTGTCTCTGGAGGGTCACAGAGCATGGGAGCATTGATGTTCAGAGTGCTGTGAGATTTGTCTTTTAAGTTTGGTAAAATGGTCTTGTGATGCTAGCTGTTATAAAAGACATGGGGCATTGATGTATCTTTAGGTAAATACTGTTTTCATTTTGTCATTTGGTAGTTACTAATAGGGAATTGTGCTATGTGTTCACAGGAATTTTATCAGGATGGAAATGGACCAGAGAATGTTGGTGTTTATAACCTGTCCAAAGGAGTTAACAGATTCTGTCTTTCAAAGCCAGGTAACAGCTGTAGAATATTAGTTTTAAAAATGAAAAATAACCAGTTAGCTAATAGTGCTGGGAACTAAAAAAACCATAAATCTGTTGTGGTTTCTAAGGCTTCCGAAAGGCATTGCTTTAATTACATCTGTATATAAATGATCTGTTCCAAGTTTTTAGAACTCTCAATTTCTTCTGCTATTTAGTCCTTCATCAAATCTAGATTCCAGAAATAAAATATTACTATTTTTTTACTTGGTCATGGAAGTATTTCATCTTTGATGAATGAAGATCATGTTAAAATAATGTCATTCATATGGGTTCTATTTGTCAGACACATCAGAGTGTGTCTGTGTGAAAGACAGCAGATACATAGTGGAATTTTTCAGTTGTTTCTATACTTCTGCTCTCATGTGATCTTGAGAATTCAGCCAACTTAAATTTTTTCAGCAGGTCATTCTTTGCCTTAATGCTTGTAGGTGTGTATGAAGTGACCCCGCGCTCCTGCCACCAGTTTGAACACGACTATTACACCTACGACACGTAAGAGTGCGGCTGTTTCTGACCTTACACCTACCAGCCTGATTTTCCATAAAGCTTCCTTCTCCTGCTTGCTTTCAGCAGGACAGGAGGCGTAGAGGGAAGCTCTAGCAAGGTGTATCACATGTGTTTTCTTGTCCTTTCTATCTTAAAAATAATAGCAATCAAATAATGATAGGCTTTAAAGATGCTGTAGTCACTTTAGATGGGTATTTTTGTCAGCCTTCTGTCTGTTTAGCGTTGGGTTTGCTTTGTAACAGAGAAGAATTATTTCACTGAAAACCGTTGGTCACTTCTGAGAGCTGAAATGCAAAAGATAGGGTAGTAAGATTACTGAGAGGCACTTACCACTATTGCATGTCACTGGTGCCATGACCTTCTGGTGATTCTGCTCACCCCATTTCCTGCAAGCTGAATAAATGTTCACCCTTACCACAAGTAAGCAATGCTGATCTTCCTCAGTCAGCCAAGTTTAATTAGTTATTTATAGGTTATGGTCCGGTGACGTGTTTAATGACACTCCGACATACGAAATCAACCAAATCAGCTTTAGCTTGAGAGGAAGCAGAAGGCACCAAGGAAGGAATTGCTTTGGGGCTCAAATTGGGAGAAGCTCCCTTTCCAGTAGACGACCATCCCAGCACTACAGCTTTGCTGAGTAATTCCTGTATTGTCTTTTATAAAGCATTTCAATCTCAGGGGTGAGAATGCAGACTCTGCTAAATAAGTTTTGCTTATTTAGGAAGGGGACCTTGAATTCATGTCTCTGTTCCTTTGATTTTCAGGTCATCTCCCAGTATCCTGACACTCACTGCAGTTCGACACCATGTCCTTGGCACGATCGTAACTGATAAACTGATGGATGTGACTGTTACCATTAAGTAAGGACAAAGAAATTGTGAGGCTATAAAAAGTGGAAGAAAAAGACATTTATCTCATAAAGCTTTACTCCAGTTTTACTGCTGCAGTGGCTGCTTTCTAAGGGATGGCATCCTAGCCTAGGCTGCGAGAGGTTTTTATGCTAAGATGTGCTTTGAGTTCTTTGGAGAGAGATAAATCCAGCCCTCATTTTGAGCATTGTCTCATCATTTCAACATTGCCCCTCCCTTCTTTTGTGTCATGGTGAAAAGAAATTATTTTCTGAGTTTTTGTATACTTTAATGAGCTGATGTTTCAGAATTGAGAGGGTGTTGTTTTAGCTTAGGTCTGAGCTCTTTAGGCACTGGCATCTATTTTTTTCCTTTTCTCTTTCCCCAGAATGAGAATCTGCTGCTTTAGAGCATTGTTACTGGTGTGAAGAGGGTTATAAAAGGAAAAGCATGCAGAGTGATTACATACTAATGCACCAATTTGTGTTTAGCTGAACAGACAGCTCACTAGGGAGCACTGATTTGTGAACAGCTTTAATTGTATGAGGTGCCAAGTCTGCCTGAAAATGTCTGATAATGATGAGTGTTTTACTGATACTCTGCTGGTGTCTACTTGTTCTAGACTATGAGTTCTCAAACTTTTTTGAGTGCAGAAAACATCTTTTCAGAGAACATTACCTACAGAGCATTGCCTTGAGTTCTCAAAGATTAATGACCCTATCACTGCAACTGCTGGGCAACTCCAGCAGCTGGAAAGGAGACATTGAGACAGCAGAGAGCCATTAGGATTTTAAAAACAACTTAGTGGGGAGGTGAATATTGTACCAACATTCCCAGCTTGTTGGGTTTTTGGAGGGTTGGCAAGTGCTTTGAAGGCAGCTCAATTGCCACAGATATCTCTGATCAATCCTGCCTCAAGCTTTTCGGCTGAAGTCCAATTTGTGAAGTGCCATCAACATAAAGGGGACAGCTCTGGGTTTAAAAGCAAGCCAGTTGTTTTTACAAGTCTGTGTGCCAGATCCATGACTGTGATCCATTAACTTTCAGTTAACACAAAACCCCAAACAACCTCAACCAAAAGCAAGGCTGATTCTCACCAGTTTTTGATAATGGCTTGGTATGTTTTAAAAATAAGACTGTAGTAATTTTTTATGAATATCATGAGATTGTGTGTGCCTGTATGGATTTTTAATAGGCTTTCAGCCAAAAAAACCTTTATATATTTCTGTATTGTCTGGACTGCAGAGAAGGAATATAAAGCCTTGATGAAACTTAGTGTGATAGAGCAATAGTAACTATATTTTTGTCTTAAAAAAGACAAGCTAGAATGTATGTGAAGATTGAAGCAGAGACAGAACTATCCTGGTAATCTAAAGTGGTTGTAGGAAAAGTAATCGTGATCATTTCAGTTCTCTCCTCACTGAGAATTCAGCCTGTTGGAGAAGAGACAGATGATAAGATATAAAGGATGATTGGAGTCTAGAAGAAAATGCTAGAAAAGAGAGGATGCAAGATCAGGGAGAGTGAAACAAAATGCATAGTTCTGTGCTGATTCTAAGAACTTGGTTGAACTTATCTAGCAATCTGTTCAGTGGACAGTGACAAGATGGCTGAGTAGTTCAAATGTATAGGGCAGAGAGGTGAGAACTCACAGCTTTTCCTGGGAATTGCTGGCTCTTGGAAGTATTTATGTGTGATAGAAATTATTTTCTCCTTGTATTCTCTGCTTCTGAGAGGTAGGTTCTGAGGCAGAAGTTTATAGTTCAGGAAAAAAAGCAAGCTTAGCAGTCTTTCTTTTGTATAACTCATCCTTTCTGTATTAAGCTTGTTCTCAGGTTTGATATTCCAGCCTTTCTTTTTTAGTTTAAGGCTTTGTTAAAGGTACTCTTGCAAACTGATCCTTTGGCCTAAAAATTTATCACTCCTGTGCTCTTGCCAGAATGAACAGGGCAGTTGAAAAGAAATGGGTTTAAAAAATATGGTGGGACTTGTCTGTGGTGTTATAAAGGCAGTAATTAGCAGATACAACAAGCTCTTATCCCTCCATACGGAAGGAGATGATTTTGTTTTTTCTCCATATTTTCAGGTCATCCATTGACAGTGAACCTGCCTTAGTTTTGGGGCCTCTGAAATCTGTTCAGGAGCTGCGTCGGGAGCAGCAGCTGGCAGAAATTGAGAGCCGCCGGCAGGAGAGAGAAAAGAAGGGTCAAGAGGAGGAAGGAACAAAGCCACCAGTGCAAGAAATGGTGGAGGAGCTCCAAGGACCATTCTTATATGAATTTTCCTACTGGGCAAGGTAATACCAAGCTCCCATGGACAAGGTGTATTCTTTGTGCTATTGTGTGGTGTTTCTGCCGAGCAGAATAGTGATACAGCTCCACATAGGACAGAGCTGCTGTCTGGGTGCCCATGCCTTTGGTGACTCTGAGCTGCATGGAAACCTAGTACCACATAGCAAGAATTTTGCTTAGGTTGTTGATACTTTTTTCTTGGAGTATTTAGATGCATTCTTGCGTCAATATGCTGTACTCTGTTCTACATGAGAGCTGCTAATTCAATTTTCTTCTAATTATATCTTGTGTTTTACAGGTCTGGAGAGAAGATTACTGTAACACCATCATCAAAAGAGCTGCTTTTCTACCCACCTTATGTGGAAGCAGTTGTTAGTGGAGGTAAATATAAATAATTTATGGTTTGAAAGGAGTAGATTTTTAAGGTAGAAATGTATCTGTGTAGATAAACACATGAGTAACTCAAAAAGGTAATGTTAGGAAAGTTTCAGTTGCAGCTATTTCTTTGGGCCAGTTTCATTCTGGAATTTGGAAGCTATTTGATAGATGATGCAAGTATAATTATCATCAGAATAGTCTTCCAAGTGCTGAAAAACCACCTGGCACAAGAGGAAGGCTAGGTTTCTGGGTATTACATCAGATTCTCAGAATTGTTCATAGTACCATCACCTAGAAAAAGAGTTGTGCAAAAACAAGGTTTCTACTTGGAATTTGTTACCAAACTGTCAGGGTTATCATCAGTTAATGATGCTGCTTGTTAGGTTCAGTGTCCATCTTGTCCTCAGGTTCTTAAGTGAACATACTTTGTTTGAAATCACTGGGAAATGTTAAGTGCCTCTTTTCATGTGCCTCTTTGTTTGCATGTTCTAAATGCATTTGAGGGAAGGAAATAAATTTTTGCTTAATGTCATTAAACATGACATACACTGACCTGAATTTGAACTCAGAAAATGTGGTCAAAGCTCAGTGTAATCTGGCTTGAAGGAAGTATCGTTGCCATCATCTCCATGTGGCTGCAGTATTTGTACCTCACTGAGACCTCCAACCACTTCAGAAATCCATAAGGTTTTTTTGGGGATGTGCTTATAGCTTCAGAATGTAGTTACTCATTTTGGTACTGTTCAGATGTTTTAAGAGGTGTTGAGAGGCCATGCAATTGTGTGGATTGATCTCTTGTTCTAAGGTAAAAGGCCACCAGCTGATCGCTTTGGAAGTAGTTAAACTCCTGTTGTAAATCACAGTGTCAAGTGTATTTTTGACTTTTTTCTTTGTCTTAAATCCCCTTCACAATGACCAAGAGAGTTGTCCTGGGAAGCTGATAGAGATTCATGGAAAAGCAGGCTTATTTCTGGAAGGGCGAATTCATCCTGAACTGGAAGGTGTTGAGATTGTCATTAATGAGAAAGGAGCAACTTCCCCACTTATCACAGTTTTCACTGATGACAAAGGCACTTACAGGTAATGAACAGATTTGTTTTGAACCTTTGGATTCTTTAGTTGAAATGCAGTGGTTACTTGACAGTGTGTGTGTGATATCCAAGTGTTTTTTCTGAAACAAGTTCTGTATTCCTTTTATTTGAAGTGTTGGGCCACTCCACAGTGACTTGGAATACACAATCACTGCTCAGAAGGAAGGTTTTGTTTTGACTGCAGTAGAAGGAACAGTTGGAGACTTCAAAGCTTTTGCTCTTGCTGGGGTGACATTTGAGGTAATGTTCTGAACACTTTGGGTTCTAAATGAATAGTGTGTGCAGTTAGAGCTGGACAGGCAAAAAGTTAATCCATGTCTTCCAAAGACAAGTGGGTGTGGGATTTTGGGATAATTTATTATTACTTGGATAATAATCTTTGTTGTGAGGAGACAAACCTCAGTGGATGAGCTCAGTTGTAGACCATGACTTGCCATGCAGAAGATAACTTTGCAAGGTTTATAGAGTAAAAGTTAGGACCTGCAGTCCAAAAGACTGGCTTTATTTGCTTTTGTGGAGTTAGACCACCCTCTTTTGATGAATTTTATCCCTCAAGGTGTAGGTGTAGTCTAGTTCAACTAGTGCCTGGTTCCAGACTTTGGGATTCTTTGTTCTGGCCCTCCAGTGTGTTCTATGAAGTGGTAGAGAATGGCAGCTGTGGTGGCACATGGTGTGCCACGGGCTGTGACTGGGATTGGGAGCAGAGGGTTCTGCAGCCCTGTGGTCTGGCAGGAGGGGCAGTACAGATGTGGTTAGTTCTGCTTGCAGCTGAGTGCTCAGAGCTGGCCCACCTGGACTCTACAAGGGGCTTCTCAACTGAACCCTTCTCCATAAAGAAACCCTCACTTACACTTAAAATTGCTGATTTTTCAAAAACAGATCAAATCAGAGGATGACCAGGCTCTTGCTGGAGTTCTCTTGTCTCTCAGTGGAGGGGTGTTTCGGTCCAACCTCCTCACACAGGATAATGGCATGTTGACTTTTTCCAATCTGGTAAGTTGGAATGATTCATCTGAACGTGGCTCTGTGCAGGGCTGTGTTACTTTGCCCTCCCAAATAGGGCTCTCTTGAGTGGCAGGTGTCCTTTGAAACCTAACCCACGATGAGAGATGTAGATTCCTGAGAATAAACAGCACTAAAATCTTAGCAAGTGAAAAATGGGAAATCTAACATGGCAAGAGATTTCTCCCCAACAGGTCATAGATGATGTTGATTGATCTCAGTTACTAATTTGCAGTCTGTAAACATGAAACAAGCCAATTTGTTGATGATCATTGGAGAGTCTTTAGGGGAAGAAAATCTAATTACATTATTGATCTGTATGTGTGTTGACATGCTTGAGTAGTTTCCTTGCAGACATCCTTCTTTTGTGGTCACTTTCCTGTCCTTGAGGGCTTGTGGTGAGGTTTTAGGGCTGCAGTTTCCTTCCTCTCTTAACACTTTGTCACCAGGTGGAATTCCATTGGTTTATTGTCTAATGTGCTCCCTGTTTTTCATTGCTCGTGTTTTCCGACCAGTTTAACCTGTGGTTGGAACAGAGGACTTCAGCTCTTCAGAGAGCTCTTGCAAAACGTATTTGTTTGGAGTTGGTGAGTTTTTGCACCACTATGAGTAAACATCTTATTTCGTGCCTCTTTGCAGAGCCCAGGGCAGTATTATTTTAAACCCATGATGAAAGAATTTCGCTTTGAACCGTCATCACAAATGATTGAAGTGCAGGAAGGACAAAATCTCAAAATCCAGATAACTGGTTACAGAACAGCTTACAGGTCAGTGGAGCTGGAATGCCACGGAAAATGCTATGGGCTGTGTCAGG
This sequence comes from Corvus kubaryi, assembly GCF_017639235.1. Classification (NCBI taxonomy): domain Eukaryota; kingdom Metazoa; phylum Chordata; class Aves; order Passeriformes; family Corvidae; genus Corvus; species Corvus kubaryi. The sequence continues at coordinate 495,326 of NW_024581129.1, forward strand.
ATGTGTTGTGCCAAATACGTTTCCTCCCAGCACACCTCTGTTCTTGCAGGTTTGGAAGAGACTTTTCAAGTCTCAATTTAACTTAATTATGCTGTGTATAAGTACTTCTTTTGGCCTTTTTTTCATGGATGTGGATATATAGCTAAGCCCAGGTGGCAGAGCTGTAGGAAGAAACATGGCTATGAAAGCACTGTCTCAGTGGCACTGGAAGTGGCTTGTGCTGCCTCCCGTGGGAGAGGACTATTCTAGCTATGGTGTAGACCAATTCAGGTATCTGACTTGAAGATCCTTGCTTTCCTTACCCGGAGGGGTAAGAGCAAGCTGCTGTCCATGGAGTTTAGGGAACTTGGATTCTTAAAGTTGTACTCTGAACTGCAGCGAATTCTGATGATTTAAACTGTTTTACACACACATTATAAACACCCCTTTTCTTCTCCATGCTGTGGTAAATACAGTAAGTATTTTTTCATCAGTTGTAAGAATAAAATGTCTTCAAAATATGCATTAAAACAGCATCTGCACCTCTGTAGCAACTGGTTCTTTGTACACCTCTAGCTGTTACGGCACAGTTTCCTCTTTGAATGGAGAGCCTGAGCAGGGAGTCTCAGTGGAAGCTGTGGGACAGAAGGATTGCAGCATCTATGGAGAGGACACAATAACTGATGAAGAGGGCAAATTCAGGCTCCGTGGCCTTCGGGTAAGGAGTAGGAGGCTTTCTGTCATTTACTTTTCTGTCAATTGATGATGGAGCAATGAAATGGGTTCTTTTCAGTAGCCACTGGTTTCTGTTTTCCCATCATGTTTGCTTACTGAGACTCCCTTGAGTCTCTCTGTGTGAAGACACATGGTCATGTAGAGACAATTCAGTCTGATAAAAGGGGGAAAACTTGTGTATGTCTGTGAACTTGCTGGCAGCATACTGTGATGGCCTCCACAAACACTGAGCAGTTGCTGTGACATGACACAGCCCCTGGTCAGTGCTTGGGTGACCAGCAGGGAATTTTCATAGGCAAAAGAATTCGGGGAAGTGTTTAGTTTCTCTTGTGAAGGTATCAACAGCCTATTTTTAGCAGGATACTGGCTGTGGGTATGACGTTGATTGCACAGCATGTATGTGAAGTAAACTGTTCTTCAGGGAATGGGGAAGCTGAATTTATGGCACCATTCTGTCAGGAGTCAACAATTTGCTGAAGTAGAAGGCAATGTTTGGTCAGGTTTTAATCCTGTGTTTTCCTTCATCACAGCAGATGATTTCTTTTAATTCTGTGATGTAACAAACTAATGAAAGTTCTGTATAGCCTTTTCTTATTTTCTGACAGTAAACACTCCTAATAGTGCTATTGAGTTGAATTTTGTATTTGAGATAAGTAAAACTTTATGTAACTGCATAGAGTTAAATCTGTTTGGGTGGCGTATCTTGAATGGAGTGTTAGAAAATTCTCTTATTGCTCTCTAAAATTAAAGTATGTATTATTCAGTGTTGGGATTGATCATTTGAACGTTGCTTTCAGCCTGGCTGTGTGTATCATGTCCAACTCAAAGCTGAAGGCAATGATCACATTGAAAGAGCTTTACCACAGCATCGGGCAATTGAGGTGATTTTTTCTCTTTTTTTGTAGCATCACTTAAATATGAAATGGATCTGTCTAGGAGTTCTGTCTGTTCTATCAGCAGCAATGTAGTGAATGCATTCTGTTTAGACAAGTGCCTTTCAGCAAGTCATCTCCTTAAAAACAGGTCCCATTTTGTGTGTCAGCACCATAGCTCAAAACTGAAGTGAGATAAAGCCCAAACAGTAAACAAGTGAAAAGGATTCTTTCACAGTTATGAAAACTATGCATCCAGAAACAAGAGAATAAATGTATGGAATACCTTTCAACATTTCTTTACAATATGGAACAACGCAGTAGTAACTTCAGGATATCATAAATTGTCATATTCTCCTATTGTTATATTTAGCTATGGACTGAGAGATATTGTTATGTGTTATTGGGTCCAAATCATGCAGTCTTGATGTTGGTGAAATTGTAATTTGGACTAGCAGTTTTATTTTTATAAAATGTAATAATTTTGGATTGAAAACTGGTGGAATTTTGTTAAATATTCCACATTAATCAACTGTAGAAACATCTCTGTGCATCTCTCAGCACAGATGCAAAATACTGAGACCAGTGTTCTGAGATCAGGCAGCCCTGTGGATGTACCTCAGCCTTTTCTAGAATAGTGTGTGCTTTTGATACTTCCATTTTTAGTTTAGCTTAATGTCATGAGCCTCATGCTGATAATGCACAAGTCTGCAATTGCAAGCGGTGCACTCTGGAGAACAGGAACTTGCAATGGGAAAGCTTTCAAGTTTCCATGTGTTTAGTACAGAACAAAATTCACTTTTTATTTAAAATGATCAGCAATATTTGTGTTGTGTTAATGGTTGTGTTACTGTCCTTTGTTAACTGTTCCTCTCCTGGTAAAAACCCGAGGCTGTTTTCCATTGCAGGTTGGGAACAGTGACATTGATGACGTTAATATTATAGCGTTCCGGCAAATTAATCAGTTTGATTTAAGTGGAAATGTAATTACAGCTTCTGAATATCTCTCCACATTATGTGTAAGTTCAAGGCTTTCATCTTGGTCAAGTGTATTTGTTATTGCTTTCACAATGATTTTTTTTGCGGGGTCACTGGAAGTGGTTCAGTAGCCAGAGCACACTTTTAATTCAAATTAGAACTAATAGTTTAGTGAAGGTGAATTTGAATTCCAGATAAATTGAAGATTACAGTGTTCCTGACTGCTTTGCTTTAATGTCTCCATTTTTCATGGGAATATGTTTAAGAAACACGTTCTCTGGTTGGCCTGTGCATTTTGGGATCTGCTTCCCTGATTAGGGATGCTCTGTCTGTAAAGGGATCAAGGCAGCAAGGGTGAAATGAGTCCTTTGTATTAGAGACTGCATTAATTCCTGAAACACCTGAAATTTTTGTCCTGTATGTCAAAACCTGAAGATACCATGTGAATTCAGTGATACCACAGGACATGTGAATTTAAAAGTACATAATAATAGACAGTATGAGACAAATAGGAAAGCTGAAATTTTCAAAATTCAAAACATTGCACTATGATCTGAAAAAACTTGCTAAAAACCTCTGATCCTTTTGGCTTAGGGTGCAAATGCTGAAGTGTCTGCAAGAGGTGTTGATGGAGTAGGAGTTACAGTATCATTTCGCAGATTTAAAAGCTCCTTGAAATGTTACCTACAAATATAAATGCAGAGCTTGGATTTCTTTCACACTGGCTTGTTTTGCATCTCACCTGTCAAGATCTCAGTGCTGTGCTGTTGGGTTTTTTGGGAGACATCCAAAGGATCCAACACTCAGAGCAGGTGTGAAGGCAAAATGTATCACCTTACTGAAGAGCCCCTGGTCATGTGTCCCATCTTTCTGGGGAGATTTATACCCTTGCAGTTCAGCCTAAGCAATAGGAATTGATGTCAAAATTTGATTATGCGGAAGTTATCCAAGCCTGTGCTTGCTTCATATTAGGTGGGGTCTTGTGTTGCATGTACTGCACGTGAGCTGTTGATGGGTGCCCGTCGTCACCCTGGCCTCCAGTGTGCTAAGGTGTGCTAAGGTTGGATACAGACACAAGTGAGAGCAGTTTTGTGATCCACAGCACAGACTGCTTTTCATACACTAGGTATGTGGAAATGTCAGACAACAGTCGTTCCTAAGTTATTTCAAGTTCTGTAAAAAGACTGTTTCTGTGACTTTTCACATCCCAGATTAGGACATTTCCAGGTGTTCTTACTTGACAACTTTCTGTTTTTATAAACACATGATGAATTTTGAAGTGCTTTTATCCCTGAAGATGTGGGATGTCTGCAATACCTATTGTGGTGCAGGCTTGGAAATACTTGGTTTGTGCTTTCTTCCTTCATTTACAGGTGAAGCTCTACAAAAGTGAAAATCTTGACAACCCAATTCATACAGTCAACTTAGGCCTATCCCTGTTTTTTCATTTCCCACCACTACTGCGAGATGGAGAGGTAAGAATATTGCTGGAAAATTAGCTTAGATCACTTTATATTTTTTCCTCTAAGGACACTGAAGTGTAATTTGTGGTGTGCCTGCAGAGCTGTATTCATGCTGGACTAACCAGTGTCTTGGAAGATTTGAAGCATGTTCAACTGACCTTTGCCTTTAAATGTGATTTTGTCTCAGACTGCTCCTGATGCTGTAGCCTGAGTGTATTTTTTACCCACAGAATTACGTGGTGCTCCTGGATTCTACATTGTCTAAATCACAGTATGACTACACCTTGCCTCAAGTTTCTTTCACTGCCATTGGATATCATAAACACATTACACTGGTCTTCAGTCCCACTGTAAGTACTAAATACTTCACAACCTGCATGTATTTTGTGCTCTTGGCCAAGCTTTCTATCAGTGTAAATATAAAGAGGTTTATGAGTGGCATTAAAGTGACAATTAATTTGGATTTGCTGTGTGTTCAGTTGCCAGTGGAACAGGAGGGAAACGTGAAACAGCAATTGGAAATGAAGGGTGCAGATGTGCCTGAAAGGTTCTGTGCTGGCATGGCTGCTGTAGTGGGGTCACAGAGGTGTGGGCAACATGGGACAGGTAAAGCAAAGCACACCAGGCTGACTGTCAGTGGAGACTGACCATCAGTGAATTGGCTTTACAAAGCAGCACACCTCAGGAAGGGGGCATGCATGAGTGACCCAGAGGATGGCTTTGAAGTGGAAGGCAAAGTAAATCCTAGAACAGCACTTGGAAGGAATTCAAATGAGAAGGGCTGGATGTGCCTCATGATCCTTAGAGTGCCTTAGAGCTGAGGGATTTCATAGTCAACTGTTTAAAAAAAATAAAATGCATGATGTGCACTGTTTCCAGAGAAAGCTGCCTGAACAAGATATTGCCCAAGGCTCTTACATCGCGTTACCGCTGACGCTGCTCCTGCTGTTGGCTGGTTACAACCACGATAAGGTGGGTCAGGGTGGCTTTGCTCTTACCCAAATATTACTGTCCTATCAATGAATATGCTGTACTGTGCTAAGTGAGGCTTTGTTGGGTTGTTACCCAGGGAGGGATGCAGTCACAGTCCCCTTATGTGACATATTGTAAGAAAAGCCAAAATGTATCCATGGTTTGGGACAATTACCTTCCTTTAAAAAAAGCTTAGCATGAAGGTGAGTTCCTGTGCCATGGTGGAATTTTGGCTTCTCATTTGATCGGTCTGAGAAAAAAACAATACAGCATCATTAAAATTCAGATAACCATATTCAGTGATAATAGGAATGAAAATAATTATTTTATTGGCTTCAGGAGCAATCAGACTGGAAAAAGTCTTGCAAGTCTTCAAGTCTGGTCTCTAGCTTTATACCCTCCCTCGTTCAAAAGCTCTCAAGAGGAATACAAATACCTGCTGTATAAATCCCTCTGTCTTTGTTAACAAGCTGTGCTCTTGTAGTCTTTCCTCATATGACTGGATTTCTGTTCTACCAAGAAGAGAAATTAAATTTGTGTGTGCAGTTTGATTTCCTCTCAAACAATCGCTTTAGGTTTTGATTATCAGAAATTCCCAGAAGTTTGGTTTGATTCCTCCCTGAGATTTGCTGCCATATTCTGATGTCTTTGTAGATGTGCCATCCATGCAATAGAATCTGTTTGTTAGGGGCTACATGTCTAAAGAACGATACCATTCAGACCATTGTAAGCACAATTTGCTCCCCTTTTATTTTTCCCCAGCTTATTCCCTTACTGCTCCAGCTGACAGCTCGACTGCAGGGTGTCCGTGCTCTTGGACAGACAGGCTCTGACACTGGGGGCTCAGAGGATGCAAAGAGACAAACAAAGAAACAGAAGGCGAGACGGACATGAGATGAAAGGAAGGATTGTATGAAGTGGTGCTCTGTCAAACTGGAGCCTGAGGAGGCAAAGCCACTAAAACACGTTTTTGTTGAATTTGCAGACTTGACATTTTCATTTTTGCTACATGAGCACCATTTGTCACCTTAGCTCCATTTTGGTTGTAAATTTTCTATGGAGTCTATAGATTTCCTTGTTGTAAAGTGATTAAATGAATGCCTCCGCTGTCACTGTGAGTGCATCTCTCATACTTGAAGACAATTAATGATTTTTTTTCTTTTCATTGGAGCAGGTCATGCTGTCCTTATTAATGATTTATAAAAGCAGTGGTAGTAGACTACATGATTTCAGTTTCAGTCTCTAGATTCTGGGATTATTTTTCCTTACTTTTTGAAATATTCACTTCACAGAAGTAGCACACAGGGATTTTACTAAATCAGTGTTGCTTGAAACAAAATTTTAGGGGACATAGCTGGACTGGTGAATTATATCATTGTCACTTCCAGTTCAGCAGTTTGATTGAAGAGTCTGTCTGATTTCAGTTCTTGTCCAGTGATAATGTTATCTTTGATTAAGTTTTTGTCTGATGAAGACAAATTCTCAACGTCATGTAAGGTTAGTTGTTAGTATCAGGTAAGTTCTGATGCTCCTACTGCAAAAGCAGTGTTTCAAGTTTAGTTTCCTATCCAGTGTGATCTCTGTAGAGCTCCAGAATTCCTGAGGTGGCTCCAGCTGGCTGCACTACTCTTTCCAAAGCTGTTCTGTGTTTTTGGTGATACCCATTCACCCATGATGGTCACATCTCCAGCTCAGGCCATGCTCAGTCTTTTTCCCAATTAATGACTGATTTTTTTTTTACCATTTTTTACCTTTTGGTTTTTTTAACTATAAGGAATGTGAGCTTTTTTAAATCTCCAATGTGTGCAGTCCCAATAATGTAGTCTGTAATAAATAACTGTTTCTTACAGGCTATCTTTTGATTCCTGCTTGAAGTAGGTAGTTGGACATACACAGTTTAAATGTTAATGGGGCTTTTTATTGACAAATACTATAAAGGTTAACAGAGCATTTGAAGATGCACATAAATGCCTACAAATATTGCAAAGACATTGGTACTGCCAGTAAGTGGCAATGTTTCTCTTTTACAGTACTTGAAATAAAAGTCCCCTTACATTTAAATGTTTAGGCTTACAAACCCTACTATTCTTAGAAATTTGGATGCTGAAGGTTTTACACTGTTTTTGTTGCGCTTTGCAAGAGTTTGGGCCTAAATACTTATAACTTAATTCAGTGATGATTCTAATGTCTCAGAGGGAAATTTTGTCAGGACCGTAATAAGAATGTAGAATGTTGAAAAGGCATTATGTATAGAGCTTGAGATGAAGCTCTAATAAATTATCATGCTCTCTACTTAATGACTTTGAATTTGATACTGCTGTGATGAAATATATGGGGAAAAGACAAGGTGTTCTAAGACTTACAATAAATTGTACGTTTTCAGTACATTTTTATTTTAAGCTAGTGAATGTTAAGAAAGTTATTGCTACTTTGGGGAATGTATGAGGAAGAAATGCACATATCCATGTGCCTCGAAGGAGTTGCAGATACTCTCATCTCTGAACTGTGAGACTGACTGATGATTGAACTTAAACATTGGAACTGCTGTTAATAAAAAGAAAAAAAGAAAAGTGTTAATTCTTGCTAATTTAATGTTTGCTTCTAAATCTAGGATTTGCCCAGTGTCTCTTCTCAAGATTGTCTTTTCTTTGCCTTCTGCATCACACTTGTGACTATGAGTCCCATGTTTTGAGGTTTATTCTACTGTTGAAGTGTTAATTCCTAACAAAAACTGCAGCTTGAAGTTTCTCACTTGGCAGGGAAGTTGTGCTCTCTGAGAAAACAGGGAAAACTGAAGCATGACAGAATTTTTTAAAGCAGAACTGAATGCCAAGAAATCAGTATCTTCAATTGTTTATAGAAACCAATAATCAGATCCACAGGCCCAAGCAGAAAAATGAGTGTGGTCTCTGCAATGCCCAGAGCCAGGAGCATGAAGCAGGACAGGGGGACAGGTCTGTGTCCATGGGCACTGCCCAGAGGGTTTGTAGAGACGCTGTTCAGGGGCTGTACCTGGCACCTCTGCAGTGCTCCCAGCCCTTCCCCACAGCCCTGGGGAGATGGCTCTGCCCTGCTGGTGAGCAGAGCTCTGGAGGACAGAGAGGTTCTCCTTTGGACAGCAGCACTCAGTGCAGAAATGGTGCATTCGGGTCAGGCCTGCCTGCTGTTCTCTCCTGGGTGGAATGCTTAGGTATCACTCACTCTGCACATCTAAGGTTTGAGTTTGTGCTCTTAAAACTTCAGTACTGGTTGGACTGGCCCTGTCCAAATTACTGAAAATGTCAGTTAAAGCTGCTTGTTGCATCTTTCATTAATTTATGTTAATGTAGAGAATAAATGCAGGATGGGACTAACATAATATGTTGACTTACTAGAAGTCTTTCAAGACTCAGTGTTTATTCTTCTTTTTTGCAGGCACAATAGTGGAAAAATGATTAATTCATTTGCCTGATGAGCTAAATATGGGCAAATGGCTGAATTCTGTGGGAAAAGAGAGTAAGGCCCTCTGGATAAAGATAGCATTGCATGTTACTTATTTTTTCTGTCAAAAGTAACAATGAATATTACATATATTTGATTAATCAATGATGCACAAAACTATTGTTTAAGATTGAAATGGATCATTAATACTGAGTTTTACAATTTCTTTATAGATGGTACAGCTTAATTTCTAAATTTTTCTCTTTATTAGATGGCTGTCACACTCCAAGAACAAGTGTTTTTGATTAGCATGAGCAACAGTGTTAAAGATACAGCAATTAAAAAAACCCCAAATGGGATTTAAAAGCAAGAAAACAAATACTTAAAATAGAGAGCTCCGTGCTTCCCTTCCTATTGAGGGTAGGATTTCAGGAGGAAATATCTCAAATCTATGTTGCTTCTTTCTGTGCTGATGAGGTGACTGAGGCTCCCCACCTCCTACCAGGTTACTTTTTACTCAGCAGAATATGAGCCTTGCCAGCTTCTTGAACCCACCAGGGAAAGAAAGAGATGAGATTTAAGTCAGTCGAGGCTGACAGCAAACAGGCCATCCTCTGACACGGCACTTGTGCTGTGGTGTTACCCTTATGTGTTTTCCTTTGTATCAGCAAATGTCCATACTGGGAAAATAAATAGGCAAAGCTGTGGGCCTTCAGCATTGCCCATCTGAGACAGGAATTTGATTCCTGCTGCTGTTCTTCTTCATGTGAATTTTGTTCCTCAGATACTGGAAGTGCAATTGTAGAATTAGCAATTCTAATAAATGATGGGTACCCCTCTGAGCCCTGTGCTGAGGAAATGTGGACTAAGCAGTGATGCTTTTGAAGGTGAGATGGCTTTAGAAATCCTGCCAGAATCCAAGTAACTAACTGACTTGTCCAGGAAAGCTAAGGTGGAATGTGGAATTGAACCCTGAGATGAAAATTTTCCTGCTATTCAGTATTCCTTGCTTTGTACAGCATCTGTACTTCTATTTTTGTCCACTCTGAAAGTAATTTAAATTGGACTTCTTGCAAAGGTAAATGCAGTAGAATGAGCGATGTAGAAAAGGCCTGAAAGGCAGCAAATTTCCTGAGCTGAGCACAACAGCATTGGCCCACATCACACCCAGTGGTGGCTTCACCTTATGTGTGGTAAATCATGTTTTCCTTGCAGATAGATTAGTGGCTTTAGAAAATCTCTGAAAGTCCAATAGATCTATTTCTGGTGCATTATTGACTGAAGCCAGAATTCTTACCTTTTTTTTTTTTAACTTTTAAAAGAACATCAGTGAGTTTAATCTCTGTCATTCAGTCATTTATTTAAACCTGGAATGGTCCCATATGTCCTTGTACAAATGAAGAACAGCTCAAGGCTGATTAGTATTCTCTGAGCCTTCATGGATTATTATTAGCAACTTTTCCCCCTTGAATGTTTACAAAGCTTTTGTGAGCTTTTTACATCAGTCAGCTTGTACTTTCAATTTTCTATTATACCTTTTGTAATTGCTTTCTGTCTATATTTGATATGTTGTTGCTTTACTCCAGTAACTTCCATTATCACTTTTAGTTTTGCTGTTGCTGGGATCAACCTGATTGCATTATTTACTCTGTTTGCTTAAAATATCACTTCTTCCTTGTTCTCCCCCCTCCTCTCATGCCATATTTCTGGGAATATTTGAGCTTAGCAACATGATGCTGTCTGAAGTCTTATTTGTTAGCTTCATAGCCCAAGACCATGATTGTGTGAAGCCAAATGATATGTTATCATAAAGCACTAAACACCCACCAGACCATTATTGAATTTATCATAGCTACGAGCTCAATACACAGTGAAAGATAAACTTGTTTTTTACTGCCTGTGGAAGTCAGCAGGTTGATTCCTCCTTTAATTCTCATTTTTGTCAATACCAGAATAATTAAATCCCCATCACTAAGACCAGTTTCTACACAGCTCTCTCATCACAGCAAATCCAGTTACTTTTTTTGAGCATAGGGTTGTGGTAAAACAATTCCCACTCCAAGCCTTCCTGTGTGTTCATGTGCTCCATTCCCTACCAGAGGCTCTGGATGTACCTTCGAGGAGACAGCGTGGTGCTTCTGGCCTCTTGGAAAAGGGAACTGACAGGAACCATACATAGCCACTGAAATCCTTAGTTTTGCATCTTCTCCTAAAGCCAGGAGCACGAGCTTTATTGACAGAAGATAGATCAGAGAGATTTGGTCTCTGAGACAACATGACCATACAGCTCCTGAGCATCTGACACTCTGCTTCCTTTCTCCTCTCATGGCCCTGTTTCAGGTGTATTGTATCAGTTTCGTTCTCTATACTGCAAGAGATGAAGAGCAACAGATGTGCTTCTCCATTTTCTTCAGGGTCTTGCAAACCTTGCCTGGGGATATTTGTTAGTTTCTGGTTCCTTCTAATTTCCTTCTGCTTGAAAGAATGAGACATAAGAGGCCATCTGCATATTTATACTTCTCAGATGAGGATTATTTCACTTGCAAGGAGCTTAATACAGTTCTGAAGAATCAGCTTTGTTTATCATTTTAGGGAATGGGACAACATTTCTGCTTAAAAATTAATTACTAGAACATAACACACTTGTGAGACTTGGTCTGGATTGAGAAAAATCTCACATTCTCAGGAGAGCTATTGGTCCTTTTGTCATTTGTAAAACTGACGTTAAAATTATAGCATTAGTGATTAAAGACTGAAAGAAAGAGGTCTCAGAATAACCAATGGATTCTCTGGCATATGTTAATATATTCTGTTTGGAAAGGTTACTTCCATTTATATTCCAGATGAAAATACTTGGTGACTTTATAGCATGTAATCACATTTTTACTCCAGAAGCCGAGTACTCTGGTTATCACTGGGAATAATAATCTAAAAAAACCCAGTGATGAATTAAAATAATAAAGAAGTGTTGATTTCAATAAAAACACATTTTAAAAGATTAGAAATACAGAAACATGCTGATAATTTTTTTCTTATAAATAATTTTGATTATATCTTCTGTAGTAAATTTCATACTATAATGTTAAAAAAAGGAACAAGAACTTTCAATTTATTAAAATGACCTCTGTAAATTGCTGGTTTTAAATTATTTTAATTGATTTTTATGGTTATTTCATTTCATTTCGTAACAGAAAAAAAATCTAAAAGAAACACGAAAGACATGGATCTGTTGAAACAAGTCCAGAGGAGGGCACTGGGCTGATCCCAGGGCTGGAGCACCTCCCCTGTGAGGCCAGGCTGACAGAGCTGGGGGGGTTCAGCCTGGAGAAGAAAAGGCTCTGGGCTGACCTTGCAGCATCTTCCAGTGCCCAAAGGGGCTACAAGAATCCTGCAGCTTTTGGCAAGGTGACAAGTGGGAATGAGTTTAAACTGACAGAGGGTAGGTTTAGATTAAATATTAGGAAAAAAAATTTTCCCTGTGAGTGAGGTGAGGCCCTGGCACAGGTTGCTCAGAGAAGCTGTGGCTGCCCCACCCCTGGAATTTTTCAGATCCCAGTAGTGGTTTGAAGCTTAGAATTTTTTTTTATTCTTCTTCCAGGCTAGGACATAAATGAGACCTTTCTCAGTTTTTCCCTGAAATCTTTTCCACTCCTTTACATTCAGTCCCACCTTTGTCACTTGAAGCACTTATTTGGAGAGTAGGACATCATTCAGATTCCAGTCACTCCTCCCTGCTAGACTATGTGAAGGGGATCTCAGCATCTCAAGAAGGTGTTTTAAACATAAGGGTAGGAGACACAGTGATCTGGGCTGTGAATCAGCTGCTGCAGCATTTAACTCAGCACAGAAAAACCTGAATAAATAAACTGGGGATGGGAGCTTCAAAGCACCCTGTTAAAAAGCTACCAGCACTGGAGGGAAGTAGTTTTAGGGAGCTGAGGCACACTGGAGTCAGCTGGCTGTGAGCATTCCCTCAGCTGACAACAATAATATCTTCTGCAGGTGACAATAATCCCAGGCAGTATTTGCAGCTGGGGGTAGGACGAGCAAACTCCAAATCTCTGAACGGCCCAAGCAGTTGGAGCCACAAGGATGTCTTAACCAGGGAAAGAAGTAAGTAGCCAGACAGATTTATTGCAGCTCAGAACATGGAAGTAAGTAGCAGACAGGCTGCTCCTGAGTGCGTGGGTGCTTGCAGCTTCTGGGAAAATGTGACAGGGTGAGTGCAGTGCAGGTGAGGCAGCAGGGAGATGTGGCTGCCAGTGTCAGCATTGCAAGGACAATACACCTTCCCTGCTTCAGAAGAGTTGCCCTGATTATCTCAGAGAACCGTCCCCTGTACCCTCCTCTTCCTCACTTTTAAAATAACCTGTCTTCTGTGGCTTTACAGTTTAAACCGATGCTGGCAGCAGGTTTGAGCAGCCCTGGGGGTGGCTCAGGGCAGGAGGCTCCCAGGCTCGGCTCATTAGTGAGATGAATTGCTGGGGGCTGGGATAAAAGGCCCAGCCCAGAGGGGTGAAGGCCAGGATTAGGTTCAGCTGCGGGGGAAAGGCTGATGCGAGGCATGGCTGGGGTCTGCTGCACTGGAGGGACGCAGCTATGACTAAAGTCCCTGCAGAAAGAGGTGCTGAGAAGCTCCCCTGTTATGGCAGGAGATTATGATTACATCCCTAGGAACATAAAGCTATAGACGAAAAAAACCACCAAACCCTTACAGCCAAGCAGTAAATCTTGTGAGACGAGATGTTTTCCATCTGCGTCTCCTGAAGAAAGGCTTTACCTTGGAAGGCTGGAATGCAAACTGAGATTGCAGAGAAGGAGGCAGGGAGGAGACAAACCTACAAACCTTTCTCCTGCACAGCAAGGTAAGCTCTCCCACGAGGAACTTCATCATTTTTGGGGCTAGCATTGTGCCTCAGCGCTCCTGTGTGTGGGAGCAGGCGCAGCTGCCAGCAGGGGCAGGGTTGGCTTCCAGCTGCTGCAGCTGCTCTGATGGTGTTCACTGGTACTGGGTTCTTTCTTCTGTGGATAGGACAGGCTTGCAGTCTTGCATGTCTTACTTGCCCTGTTCCAGGAGTCTGCTGTGTCTGTTTGGAGATTCCTTGGAAAGCGAGGAAGAGCCTGTAGCAAACTCCTGGGCTGTGTAAGACTAGGAAAGCTTGCTCATGGTTAACGTGTTCTGAGGTCTCCTCTGCTCAGCTCTGAGCTCACTGCTCAGTTTGGGCTCTTCAGGTGCTATTCTGCACTGTGCTGCAGTTGCTGTAAACGAGTGCTGCTCTGAGCACTGCTTCTTTTGGCTGGGCATCTAATTATTACTAAACTGAAAATATACTTGCAAGGGAAGTGCTTGAGCTTGTAGACTGCTTTGGAGTTAACTTTGAAAAATCACTTTTCTCCCCTGGTATTTTTTGTTTTAATATTCTTGTTCCTCTCCAAGTCTTTCTGTTCCTGGGAGGACTGAGGAATAGATTGTTTTCATTATCATTATTTCAGAATGGGGGGCAGGAGTGGATAATGATCCTATTTCACACTTCCATGAATTGCCATGTGGTGATGACATATGCCCTCCAGCAGGAAGTACTAACAAGTGGCTCTCAGTTTGCATTGAGCCACAGTGCCATTCCCAAAACCCTGTGTGTTTTCTGCAGCATGTATAGGTACTCCCTAGGTCTTTGTAAATATTGCTATTCAAAATTGCTATGCAATAACTTCAGGATTTTTAGTGACATCTCTTAGATGTTCTGCCTTCTACCTCCTCCCTCTTCTTTTAAAACAGCAGAAGAGCTGTTTTAATAGGCACACCAATAATCTGTGCCCCAAGACAGAAAACAAAACTAGGTCTGTTTGATACTATAGAGGACCCCTGGTAGGATATAATTATGGATGGATCCCGGGTGGCACACAAGCATTAAAACATAACTTCTACATGAAAGTTAATATTTCATCTTGACCTGCTGTGATCTAAAGAAAGATCATCTCCTGTGTGTCACATGTGATCTAGAGCAACTCTTCTCTGTGTTGTTGCTTTGGATAATCCTTAGTGTGCATGTTCCCTCTCAGGACTGCAGTCTGAGAAGGTGTGGCTGTGAGCCAAGCAGCGTATTTGGGGTTGGATGCTCTCAAGTAAAGCCTTGCTGATACAATGGGAACTGAAGTATCAAACCCCATCTGATCTTTCCTGAAGCAGGAGGAAGAGCTGTGGGATATTGGAGTGTGACTGTGCTGGAGCACAGATTGGCGCTGTGCAGGCTTTTGATGACTCAGTGTTGATGTGTGCAGAGCAGAAAGATGAAGAGCAGTAGATCAGTGTAATGAGCTACAGTGAAGAGCCAAAGAATGGATTAATTTGGAGGCAAAGCAAAAAACTGTATCACTGAATTCCTGTTTGAAGTACCCATTGCAGCAGTAATGTAATATCTCTGCAGATATGTGAGGTACAAACGTGTGACTTCCTGGCGTGTTGCACATGAAACAGACTCAGTGTGCGTCCTGGGAACGGACCAAAGATTTTTCTCTTTTCTTTGTAGTAAGGAGAAAAGAGAAGACCATAAATAAATCAAACCTGAGAAGAGTAATTCCTGCTCCTCAGGTGGCTCATCAGATCTGAATATGAGGAACATTAAATGACAGCAATTTCAGTACAAAGTCAATTATCTGTGTGTAGCAAATTAAAATTAGACACATCCTTTAGTCTGGAAATTCATCCTAATGGAGATGCAATTCTCTTTCTGTTGAAGAATAGAATTCCTTGAGTATAACTTCAGTGTGCATCAGCTCAGGAGGGGCATTGACTTGACAGGCATGGGGAGCCACTGGCTCTCCCCTCCCTGATTCTGCTGGAGAACTTTTAAAGGAGTGAGATACCAAGATCCCATTACTCTGGATGTTCTGGACTGAAAGCTCTGGACCTTTAGAGGATGATAAATGTGGCTTTTAATTTTTTTCAGAGCTGGTAGAATTTCTCCTACTCATGCACTTTTCAAGAGAGGCAAATAGTGCAACCAGAAGTAATGCAGAGTTACTGGAATGCATCCTTTTAATAAAGGAAACAAACAGGAAAAGAGTTCAGAGCTGCCACTTGGTGGTGTTTTCCTCCTCTTCTAGGAGTGGAGGAAGGAGTTGGCTTGAAAAAAGGGAGGCAGGTTCATTAGGAGTTTAGGATAGGGACACAGATTTTTGGAAAGATCTTTGCTTTTATTTTTGCTCTCCCATATAACCTGAATTGGCACCTTGACTTCTGTCTGCTGTTTTCCCTTCCTATGCTTTACCCTCCCTGAGTTTTGTCTCGCTATGTTGGATAATGTTCTTTTTTTTTTTTTTTTAAACTGCTCTGAGGCACTTGAATATTGCAGTCTTTCATCAGAAGTATAAACAAAAATGTATTCAGTTTATTAAAAGTAAATTATTAATTGTATGGAAAATTGATGAGAAACCTGGAAATTTGAATGTCTAGTCTACTCCCCCACCCATCACGATCTTCATACTCAGCTGGAAATAATGTTTGAAGCATTTGAGGGCAGGGTGGAACTCCCACCTGTTGTGTGGATCAGGTTTTTCTAAGACACATTCTCCTCTGGCTCAGAGTGGGAGAAAACCCATTTAGAGGTCCCTGCTTTTGAGCAAAGAGTTGATTCCTAAAAGTGGCTGTAGGTCACTTCTACTTTCAGCTGGCTGGTGAGGCATCTCCTGCTGTGGTGCAGGATCTGATCTCAAAGCACACTGCTCCTGGTGTGGGTCTGCTTTCCACGCCAGTGCCTGGGCAGCAGTGCCTCTGCATGGCTGAGCAGCCCTTCTTTGTGAAAACTGCAGAGAGAGAAAAAAAAAAAAAAAAAAAAAATCTGTCTTGTAGGAGTGGAGTTAATGTGTAAAATTACTGTGTTAGTTCCCTGATGGATTTGCTTCTGCAAAATAAATAACTGGAAACTAACACCGAATTTCTTTAATGGGGACATGGGACGAAGATAAATCTTGAAGTGGGATCTTAATGACTGTAATAATTAATGGTTTAGTCTAAAGCACTTAGAGGGTGCCTTGTGAATGTCCCAGTGTCACACACTGGGTGGGGACACCAGCACAGAGCCCGTGCCAGAGGAGGCTGGCAGCAGGGTGGGGTCTGGGACCCACAGAGCAGAACGATGGCCTGGTTTGGTTTCAAGTGAGGTTTGTAGGAGAGATGATATCTCTTACTACACCAGCAGGTGAAGCAGCGAGCTCCAGGGTATGTGAGCTTTCCCCTCTCATGAAAGCACAGAATTGCAGAATATTCTGAGTTGGAGGGGACTGACAGGGAACACAGAATCCAACTCTTAGCCCTGCACAGGACATCCCCAAGCATATTCTGCTCAGGTTTATACCCTCCCTGCAGTGTGGAGCTGCTGCTCTCCACAAGATGCCTGGGATGTGCCTGCTGTTGTCCTTGGGCAGATGTGGCTGCCAGCCCTCTGTGCAGTGTACATACCTGTTAAAGCATTTGCTGACCCTTCAGGCTTTGCAAATAGGGCTATTGTGTGATATTTTCCTTAACCTATTCCTAAAATGATGCTTTTATTGCTAAGAATATTTAAATTGGTTGGGGATTCCTGTTTTATCCTGGCATTTATTCTGCAGCATCCAGTGTGTCCTGCCAGACTGCAGACATTTACCTGATATATTGCTTTGCCTGGGGAGTATTGGTGTTTGTGAGTAAACCACATCCTTGCAAGTGTTTCTATCTCATGGAGTTTTGCTTAAGATGGGCTGTCCTGCTTGCTGCAAGTTTGTGGTGTTTTTCCTTCCATTCCTTTCCTTGTGGGCTGTACCAGTGCAGTCTAGTCCCAGCCAAGGTTTCTGTGCTTGCTCATCAAACCTATTCATCATTGAGCAAAACCCTGTAACAAAATGTTTGATATTCCTCCCTGCTGCAGGGAGAAAGTTCCTTCAGTGAGCTGAATCTGGGAAACTGGTACTTGGCTGAAAAAGCCCTTGAGAGAATCACCGAGGCCCTTCAGCAAAGACAGGTTTGGAGGCTGCCAATTTGCATTGTGCCCCTGGGAGCAGCAGTACCTGAAAGGTTTCCTGTGCTGTTGGTTCGAAGGGATGCTTGAACAAGGTCATGTCTCCTCTGTGGTGGAGCCATCTTAGGAAAAAGTGCTACTCTAAAATCAAAGGGCTTTATCTATGTAAATCTATTTTACTATTGCACATTAAGGAAGCAGTTAACCTTAAGTCGTCCTTCTGCTTGGAGAGAACTACTGTTAAGCTTTTTTGACCTGTGGGCTTTTAGAAGTTTTAAGCACATATTAACAAAATGTGTTCTCAAGAGGAATGCCAGTAACCTGCCAGTCATTCCTGGCTGACAGGGACCTGTCACTAAGTGACACTTCCTCTTGTGGGGGGGAGGAAGCAGATATGAACAAAGCCTTTCTCCTCTCTGAAGCAATCCTGCCAGTTGGCAGTGGCTGTTCCAGCAATGGGAGCTTTGGCAGGCAGCAGGCTGAGCTGTGGTTATTGAAAAATAGGCTGAAGTAGCAGCAGCTGACAGCTTGAAGAATCTCTGACAGTGTGATGATAACCTGTCTAGTACTGTCATCATTTGAGCTCAGCAGGACCAGGAAAAATCCTGATGATCTAGAGAGGATATGGAAAAGCTGTGATTTTTTTTCTACTTTACCAAGGAATGGTTGTTTTCTTACAGCATGAAAGATTGTTTCAGCATTTGCAGAAATAAAGCTGGAGCACATTGACTGGCCTCTAAGGCCAACCTGACCTGAGTTTTACACTTAAAGTTTTAGTGGGAAAATAACAATGAGTTGGAGCATCAAGCTTCTTTCAGAAATCTTACTGCTACAGCAAACACCTTATTGCTTTAAGGGGGAGGAGTGGGTGTTGCCCCTCTCCCGTTTATTGTGTGACTTTGGCCGTTTGTTTCAGCTTGGTAAAGTGAGTAGGTGACCTGCAGAGTAACTGGGAAAAGAACAGATGAAATGCTAAATGTCAGTGGATGATTTCCATGTACAGAAGCAGGCAGTGTTCCCAAGTGATGGGGAGATCTGGAGCTCTAAAGATACAGGGTCAGCCGGGACTTTTCCACTTTTCCCACCCGACAGGTCAGATAATCCTGCAGCCACCATAAGCCCACTGCAGGGTGCCTAATTGCTATTTAAATGAGCATCTGAAGTGCACAGTGTTTTAGTCTGGGCTGAAGGCCTTTTCTCCTGTCTCTGGTAGTGTTTGGTTGGCATTTTAGAGAGTAGCATTATTGACTGTCCAAGTGAATTATTCCACACAGCCAGACTGAAGCTAAATAGGCACCAGTTGTCCCTTCTGGAAAGGATTTGTGCTGAAATGGGGACTGCTGTGGTGATCATTGAGAGATGAGGATGCCAGACAAACTCATTTCAGCGTTTAGTGTGAAGAGAAGGCATAAATTTGTATTTAGATCTTGAAAAATGAATTAAGCCTGTCTTTTTCTGAGGAGTGGAAAAGGTGCACCAGAGAGATTTATATGTTCAAACACAGCACTGATATGTTTCTGGGGCTAATCCCAAGACAGGATATTGTCCTAAAAAAAAAAGGATGTGTATGGTGGAGCTCTTGTACCTGGAGAAGCTTGACAATCTGCACTAAGTATGGGTTGGAATCAAAACTGTTGGAGTGAAAGACATTCTCTTGGGAATCATGGGCACCTCTTACATTCTGGAACAAAGCTTTGTATTTCAGCTCAGTTCAGTGCTTTGCTCAGACAACCATTCTTTCTCATTAGCAGGTACCTAAAATTGCTCTGGAAGCTGTCTTGTACAACTGTAATGGAGTATGCTGAGTATTTATAAAGTGCCAAATATCAATTAACATGAAAGATACCAGCAACTGGCTGAACCCTCTGCAAGTAATTTTATTAATGTTTAATCCTTATTAATCACATGTTATAATTATTTGGGTACATGTTTTCCTAGCACATTTAGCACTCTCAGGCTCCTTCATTTCATTTGCAGTAGAGATAACCTAAACCTCAGGAATAAAGCTGAGCTTCAGCTTTCCAGCCTCTAGCTAAGCCTGCAACCACTCCACTTAGAAGGAGCTGCTGTAGAGGGATGGCAGCATAGAAACAATCACCTGGGAACTTTGAGTGCAGGTGTGGCTTTGGAGCTGGGGAGGGAGGCCGGTGTTTTTCTAATAAAACTGAATCCTGTTTGAAGGTGTGTGCCTGACTCCTTGGAGCCCTTGAAAATCCCATCAGAGAAATCTGCCTCAGATTGTTTTTAGCCACATTTGATGTCCCAGCAACACACTTGATTAAAATTTGCATGATGGAATGAAAGGATTCTTAGAACCTGATGAAAACTGTGATTGTCTCTAGGGCTGCAGCTATGGCACAGCGAACACCTGAGCTACAAGTTTGAGATGCTGTGGCATACAAGCCAGTTTGCCATTGAATTATGACTTCAAATGGCCAATTCCTCCTCTAGCCCCCCTCTTCCCCCCAGTTCTTAGATGGAGAGATGGAAGGCTTCACTGAGTGCCTTATCAGCATCCTGGCATTCTCTGAATGGTGGTGATGACCTTCCAGTGATAAGAGTTGCAAAGCAAAAAACAAAGGGGCAAAGAAGGTAATTTACACTTGAAAGGACAACATGTACAAATCATATCACAGATAAAGAAATGCTTGGGTTTATGATGATGCTCTTTGTTGTATGTGATGCTATCACAAGATGCTCTAGCTACTTTATCTGGCATCTAATATACCAACTAGACATGACAATTAAAAAAATCTGAATCAAAAGAGCTAGTGGGAATTAGTTTTGCTGTGGGCTTTGTTCTTTTCCTGAATGAAAATAGCAGTAAGGGCTAAACCAGAGCAGTGAGCACTCTGTAGCCTATTGCAATTCCTATTGGAACTGGTGGTTCCTTGTTTTTTTGGTTTTTTTTGTCCTTGGTTGTTGATGCAGGAGCAGCAAATTCCAAAGTTATTATTGCAAGTGTGCAGCACTATAAATGCCAGTGTATCGTTGCAATAAGTGTTAAGAGTTACACACTTGTAGAATAATGTTTTGGTTCTAGAATAATGGCTTGTTAGTCTAAGGAATGAATAGGAGTGGAGAAAAGAAATGAACAATGAATTTGGTTCCTGAAGCAAGGTTTCATTAACTGGGGAAAAAACCTAACCCTGCATAGCTGCAAAGTTTGTCAGTGCAAGCAAATAATTACTTTGCTTTCTACCAAATATATTTTGATTTTCAATAATTACAGGAAACACAGAAGTGTTTCTTCTAGGAATTGTTTTTTTCCCCCATTACTGTATTAGTTGAAAATATGTACTAATGGCTAAATATAATGAATATTACTTTTGACTACCTTAATTTTCTTTAAATGGAGCTTGCTGAAGGCACTGCTAATTCATCCCAATTACTGTATCACACAGCTCCTGTAAAATTCATAATTAGACCTGATGCTTTTTTGAGTGCAGAGCAAGGAGCTTGCTTTGCTAACCAGGTGTGATTTCCCCAGTCACTTTTTTAGTGACAAATGTTTATTACCACAAATATTGCAGACCATGCAGCAGCAAAGTTAAAGGATTTGACTTCTGTAATGCTGGGTGCTTCCAGCAAAACACTGTTGGGAGGAACTCCTTGGCTGATACACAAAGTGTTGGCATATCAGTGAGGAATATTAAGGGCCTCGAGCAGTGCAGAGTAATCCAAATTAAATTAACCCAACAACCTAAACTTGGCGTTACAGTGGGGATACTGCAACACGTGTATCAGACAACGAGGCCCGTGGAAAAGAAATGTATATGGACTGATTCTTGGTAGATGTTTGAGATGTTTATTTCTCCAGCCACATGGCCGGGCTCTGCCCAGGAACTGCGGCAGTCACGGACCCGAGGGTCCCTGCCCGGGCAGGGGAACACAAAAAACCAACGGGGAACGAGGCTGAGCAGGGGCAGGGGAGCTCCGTGCCTCCCCCCAGGGCCCCACAGCAGGGAGAGGGCCCCAACGACTTGGAATAATATCTCTAACCACAAGAGGCTCATTTTGCTTAATTCAGAAATATTAAGCAGTTTGTATAACCGTACTTGGAACACGTTACAAAGAATGCGTATGGAAATGAGAACACCACCCTTGTTAATCTACTGAATTACAGAGTTAAAAGTGGACATCAATACCTAATATCTGCTTTTTTATTTATTAAAAACAGCAACTTTTTGCTGTCTTCAGCTGGAAATGATATTGACCACAGAATGGAGTAAGGCACCCAAGTTTGTCAGTAACAGCAAAAGATGTGATATAGTGGGATATAATACTGAGGGCTATAGCACAGCCTTTCCTTGCTGTGCAGCCATAAATCCAGTGTCTGCTGCTGCCTATGGGATGGTGTAAAAGGGAGCTAAATACAATGTGTGCAGCGTCTCTGGACGTGGCATTATGTGAGGAGAAAAGAGAGCTTTGCTGATGGCTCATAATTCTGCTTAGTTACCCTTCATGGGAAGGATGTTTCACCTGGGTAGTTTTCTGGAGCTAGTAGGCTAATTTTGCCAAAAAAAGTTGGTAAGTGTGTGGTGGTGACAAAGTTGTTTCTGTGCACAAGTTTGATACAGAAAGGAGGTTCTTCCAATTAAATAAATAGTCCAGCTTGGCTCAGTCTTCAGATCTACCAATTTTTTCTTTATTCTAAAAGCTAGAAAAATAACTTGACACTTATAAAATAAGCATTAATATCCCTCTTTTATCATCGCTAGTGCATTTAGATGTCAAACTCTTAGCATATAAATAGTCCCTTATGGATTACATTGTAATTTCTATGGGGGCCTTTAAAAGGTATGGATTAACTATTCCCCATTCCCAGTTAAATCTGTTAAGAGAATTAAAAGAAGTTGTTAGTAACTATTCAGCATGTAAAGCCAGGGAGAGATAAGATCCTCCTAAGTAATCGATCACTGTAGTGTCAGCCTCAACACATGGGAGGGGCATGATTTCTTTTTAGGGTACTCACTGGTAGAGTTGAGAATAAAAAAACCTCCTGGCTGCTCAAAAGGCACATGATGTTTATTGGACAGTATAGACTGGGTCAGTCTTACCCCATTCTGGCCAGCCAGTCACCATTGTGGGTGGCAGATGTAGTGGTTCTATATCCTGAAATTCCTGATTGCACTGGATTTGTGTGAAATTGGAGTGAAGGAAAAGAACAATTTGGATATTTCATTGGGAAAAAAGTATTTAAGATTCTTAGATCATGTTGGGTTTTTTTTGGTTTGGTTTTTTTTTTTTTTTTTTTTTTTTTTTTTGGTCTGCCCATTTAGTTTTTCCTCTCTTTGGCAGTACAGAGCACTGTGGCAGTGAGAGACAGACCTGAACTGAAACCTGGCTGCTCCCCCAAAGCCTGGGTTCCTGTCACAGCAGCCTCAGCTCTCCCATTTTGGGAGCGGGGATTCGATATTGAGCCTGTGTCCCTGAGAGCAGGGCTGGAGCTCCAAAACCAGCTGGGTTCTAGAGATTCACATGGAAGTTTGCCTTAGTACTGGAGGATACAGGAACGCCGGGCTGCCGTGGAATGGCAGCAATGCTTTCAGCAGGGGTGGGGTCCGGTGTTCTCCCAGCGCCGCGCTGGTGCCAGGGTGAGCTGTGCTGCTGCTGCGTTGGGCAGCGTCTCAGGTGCAGGGCAGTGTCACCCCCCCAACAAATCTGGGCCTTTGACTGGGGAAGAAGAGTCGCAAACCACTGCATGAACATGGACTATTAACAGTTTTAACTGGAAACATACCGAGTCATTAGATTGCTTCCTAAATAGCACATACTTACTGACTGCCAGCAATGCTCTGATCCTTCATAAATCATAAACCAGCCGATTTAAAATGCTTTTATTGTGTTAATCTGTCTCAAACAGGGGTTGCCCTGGCAGGAGTTTATACAGTGGCTTAAAATGGGAGCTGTGAATGCAGAAGAAGAGGACTGCTAAGAAAAGTAATTAACATTACTGAAAACAATTTGTTCCTGTGAGGTGGGAGTGCTGATTGAACACATGAGCTCCACTTAGGTTTTGTTGTGTGATAGATTTTTCTTTTTTTTCTTTTTAATAACACTGCAGGCAAATTGTGATGGAAAACAGAGAATCACTGGAATAGAGATTTTTTGGAGTGTTTTATTTATAGTAACTCAGGAAGGATGCAGAAGGACTCTATGTGAAATAGGTGTTCTGCAGTACACTTGTAAAGTTATGGAAGATAAAACCTCCAGACTGAGGTTGAAATCAAATAATATGTTTGATGTTAGTCCTTTTGAAAATGTCACATTTAAAATTTAGAATAACAGATTAGCTTTCACATCTGAACTTCATTATTAAATTTGCTACTTCTTTTCCCCATCTAACAATAGAATTTTCTTTACACTAAATAAAGAAATTTTAAAGAAAAATGTATTTCTAAGCCTTAGGTCTCTTTAGGAGCCCTGGAAAGTATGAATGTACTTTGTCCTCAAAATGTATCCACAGAGGCAGTAAATTGTATGTGAGATGCTTGTGTTCCTACGTGAACTCCTGCAGCTGTGAAGCAGCAGCAGACACCTGTGAACGTGCAGTGGAGTTGGATCTGCTGAGACCTAAAGGAGGGAAGGTGCTCAATCCACTGCTTTATTAATACAAATTTTGGTCAAATGACTGAACATTTTTCCTGGGGCCAGGTTTCTTTGCTTGAGAAGACTTTTGATTTCAAATGTCTCTATTTTCAGACGGGTAAAGTAAAAGCTGGGGTTTTTTGTTCTGTTAGTGAACCAAAATAATCAATTTGCTTGTACAGCTTTGCTGTAGTGTGCCATTTTTTGAGCACTTGCATTCTTGACTGGAAATACATTTTAATTCTATTTTAACATTCTTCCATCTTTCAAGCTTTTTCCTCACTGCTTTTTATGTATGATATTTGAATTATATGGGCAAGGTAAGGATGCTGCTCATTGAAAAGTGTGACAGGCTGCCATTAACCTGTCCAGAATTGTGTCTGATGGAGCAGATACTGTTTAGGTGAATTAAATATTTAGTCTCTAAAAGCTTTTCAACACTAAACCAAAGCCCTTCACTTTTTCTAACAATGATGTAGCATGAGATCAAAATCCTTGTCCTTTTTCAGTAAACCATGGTCAACAGGAGGGCACCAGTACAGTATTACACAAGGGTTTCTGCCTTTTGGAGGGAGGGAACAAGATGTTCTTGTTCCCTGAGCTCTGGTTTCAGGGCAGTTTCCTCTCACTTGCTGCCTCTCTGGGCAGGAGCTGGTTCTGAACCAGTTCTGAACACAGAACCAGATGTTCCAGCACTGCTCTGGTGTCTGAGGACAGACTGCAAGGAGGAGGCTGTTCTTCTGGGCAGCCATGGAGCCTGCTCTGGGGGGACCCAGGTGAGCCTTTTGCACTGTCCCCTGGCAGAGGGGGCTCTCTGATTCTCACTTCAGGTCTGTCTGTACCTCAGGTAATTTATCCTCTAAGGCAGTGCTCATGGATTTTGGGGTGTATGAAGGAGAATGCCAAGGAAAGGCCAGGTCCATTTGGAGATGGAAAGTGGAGCTGGGATGATTTGCAGCCAATGTTGCTGCTAATGGATGCTTGCTGCTTTTGTGGATTTTTTTTCTTCTTGAGCTGCACTATATGGCACTGGAGGTGAAAGGGATTGCTGGGGTCCCTGCCAGCTTCTGGTTCTAAACCCAGTGGTGGCTGCAGACAGAACCAGGGCTGGCTGTGGAAGAGCTGGATGCTCTTTGTGCTTTTGGACCGAGGAAACCCAACTGCTGAACTGTACTGGGCAGGCAGGGAGCTGTCAGCTGGTCCTGGGTGGAGTCTGGACACAGCTTGATGACCAGCCAGAGACCCAGCTGGAAGTGGGCACCCTCTGAGGGCAGGACATGGCCCCACAAAATGGGCAGAATGGTGTGAAAAGGAGATCTAAAAGGCTTTCTAAGGTGTTGGTTCAGGGGTCACCTGTGATCTTTATTGTGTTTGTATTGAACAATTCTTAGCAGAGCCTGGCTGGTGATTACAAGCTTGTCACTGCATCCTTTGAGCCTTTTGAAAGATATTTGTTTTCAGGTCTGACGTAGTGTTATTGCTGTTCCTTTTGGAAACCTACACCTCTTCTGGAGTTAAGGTTTTTCACCTGCCAAAGCCCACTGGCAGAAGGGCAGGGCTCTGAAGTCACCATGTTTCTCTTGAAGATCTGGGACCATTGGGTTTGTGATAAATCCATTCTCTTAATTGTTTGTATTCACCAAATCAAAGGTCCTTTTCCTGCTCTTAGATCCCATCAACGGATGGGACTCCTGAAAACCCCTGATGGGTGGCTGAGGTTTTGTCCAGGGTGGAGTTTTCAGCATGGAAATTGAATGGGGTTGTAGACATAACAGCCCAAGTGTGTGAAACTCCCACTAGAATGTGGGAGATGCAGTGCTAGCATGCACAGAGAGGATGGTGGGGAGTGAATCATTGGAAACAAACTGCTGTGTCTTACTCAGGGGCTGAGAATGACCGACTGAAACAAAGACTGCAAAGCTAAAGTGGAGCTGTCATAACTTCTCTGCTGTCTTCTGCACATCACCAAGGGTGGATTTCACTTGTTGCAGATGGTTGGGGAGGAGAGAAATAAGACTGGGCTCTTGTTTTGAATCAAAACTCCAGGAAGCCAGTTGTTGTTTGGAGAATTAATTTGGTCTGGTGAATGTCATATTAGCACATTCAGAGCACAAAATGCCCTTTCTGAAAATTTCTATTGATTTTTATGACAAATGAAATATTGCAGAGTATTAACACAAATGTTACTCCTCTTCAGCAGAGCTATTACAAAATTCTGTGTAGTTCTAGTGAGACAGCTGCTGCAAAGGGACTGCTTGAGTCTTCTAAATGAGGAGGGGCCTGATGGTAAATCTCATATATGAGAGTTTCAGAATGAAGATATTTCTGTTGGAGCAGTCTAAGCCCAGGGGAATCATACTGAATGCAAAATCCTTTTCCAGGATTTTTGTGACCGAGGCACAGCCGACATTCAGTGATTTCAGTGTATGTAATTCAAGTGTCAAGTTTTGTGGCATTTGTGTCCTTAGTGTGGATTAAGAGTTCTGCCCTGCATAATTTCATACTAATCATGAAACTCTTCTGGGAACAGATCATCACAGGTTAATCCTGAGAGGATCAGGTTTTATGACCTATACTACTCCATGATGCACCCTGTGCACATACCCTGGCTCTGCACACACCATTCTGCTAGGCCTGCTCTCCCTCTTCCTCACACCATGCCTTTTTCTGTGCAGTCCCTGAGGATAAGAGGCGTGATTAAAGTTATTGGTGTTGCTGTATCAGCAAGTGAAACCGTCTGGCTGAAACTTGTCACTGTTGCAGGGAAATGTAATCCAGCAGAACCCAGCTGTTCTCATTACCCTTCCTTTAAAAGAAACTCAGCTTCTCTGATCTCCTGCATTTCAGCCTCACAGTGCCTGGATCTGGCAGTGGCTCCAGAGACATGGCAGATGTCAGAGGCTCAGAGGTTGGAGCAGGAGGAAGAGAATTGGGAGGGAATATGTAAGACCCATCTGAATGATGGGTTTTGAAGTGTGAGACAGCTGAAGAGTTCTAGAAAGATCTGGGTTGGAAGGTGATGCTCAGAGAGCATCTTGTTCCAAACCTGTGCCGTGGGCAGGGACACTTAGGGTTTTGTGAAGGTTTGACTAAAATGGAAATACTGTGCATCTAAATCCCAACCACCGATGCAGACTTTACAGTGTCAGACTCTGGTGACTGTACATTGTTGGATTAATCTGTGCCTACAATAAATTTATGAAAATATATGAAATGTCTGCATCTATCTTGCTGCCACCTCATGGCTCTCTGGAGACTGACGTATAAATGCCCAGAGAAGATGGCAAGATCAGATGGAGCATATTGCTGTGATCTGCTGGGATGGTTTCCCAGGAAAACTTGATTGTTTTACATAATCCTGTCAA
The DNA here is from genome assembly GCF_017639235.1 of Corvus kubaryi. NCBI lineage: Eukaryota > Metazoa > Chordata > Aves > Passeriformes > Corvidae > Corvus > Corvus kubaryi. The sequence goes on from NW_024581129.1 coordinate 522,694, forward strand.
AATGCCTCCTAAGGTAAAGTAGGAACGTAGTTAAAGTGATTTTTCTATGTCAGTCTCTCCCTGTTTAAGCTATCCTTGCCTTTTTATGTAGCTTTTGAGCTAACATCTACCCCATCTGTTTTTTGACTCTGAGATGTTGTTTACACTTAGACAACTGCATTTTAATTTTGATGTCAGATCTTACTGGTGAGTGCTTGTGTGTATAAAATAGCTCCAGCCCTTCAAGATGTGAAATACAAGATATCAGAGATACTGTCAGGATAAATGCACCTGCAGTGAAGTTTCCCAGCCTCCAGACTGTGATAAATGGTGCCTCCTTCTCAATTTTTGACGAATACAAGAAATCTTGAGGTTATATTAAATTGTGCTTTTTTTTTTTTTAATTACACTTCAAGGGTTGTGTTTGTCTCTTGCCATGAGACGTTTAGAATAAATAATGCTTAGCCCTCTAGTGCTGCCTCATGACTCTCCTGGATGGAGATTAAAGAACCTGAAATCTGAATACTCCCCTTGTGCCACCCCCTGCTGCCCCTCCCTGGGTGTAAAATCCCAGACTGGCTCTGGGTACAGTCTGGATTGAGACAGGCAAGAAATGTCAGGTGCTCAGGATTCCTGTGGCACCTTGCAGCTGGCTTAGAGGAGCAGGATGTGCAATGTAGCCAGGAGACAGCTGTGCTGTCTGTGCAGTGTCACCTCATAAGGTATTCAGCCATCAAATGACATAATTCAGTGGCACCTAAATGCATTGAGCAATTACCTTGTTTTCCTCTTTTGCGTTGGTTTTTTTTTTTTTTTTTGTGGAAAGCCAGTTGAATGCTGGGTTTTTTTTTTTTTTTTCTCTAAATGAAAAAACATGTGAGATCTTTGTGTGATGTTTGGGCTGCCCAATAAATGTACTCTACCCATAGCAGTTAATATGCTTTGCTTCTCTACCTGCAGCCACGTAGGACAGAGGGGGTTGTACAGGGAGCTCCTTGAGAGCAGCATAAACTGTTTAATAAATTTCATTTGTCTGCAGAATTTGTGATTTGTGGTTGTGCTGTTAGGAAAGTTCGAGAAGTAGGATTCTGTGTTTGACTGACTTTGACAGATATGGTTGTGTGCTGTAAGGGAGGTACAAACTCTAATTGCAGGAAATATGGATGTGTAAATATGGGGGAATTCATGTTGGGAAACATTCTTGGATGACCAGGAAAATTCCCTATACTATTTAAATTTCAGTTTTGAAGTTGTATTTTTTTGCTTTTGGTTGAAGCATTTTAGACCAAACAAGGTGGCAGCTGATTTGGAGAACAACATTGTGAATTATGTTTCTGGTGACAAAATGCAATTTCCTTGCAAGAGTGAGACACTTAAAAATGAATGAAGGCTGCTAAAAGTATGAGCTTTGCACTCCCCCTTTGTTCATAAATAACCCAGAATAGTACTGTGATTTGTATTGGCAAGACATCAATTCAACAGACCAACATTTTGGAATCTCAGTGTTTAGAGACGGATGGTATAGATCATATTCAAACAGCTTTCTGGCTTTTTCTTTTGAGATTAAATTTTGGTCACTTTAAATATACTATTTTAAATCTCTGGCTTAAATATTAGAAGTAAGTAAAAATGTTGTGTTTGCTTTTAAAATTCTTCGTGTAATATCCAACAATGATGATCTGCAGATTCACCCCAATGTAAGCTTTATGAAGAATCCTCTGCATTACAGCAAAGTTGGTCAGTAGCTAACCTGGAAGATTTCTATGCTGCTCTTTTACACCAGGAACAAGGCATTAGAAATGTAGTCTGGTCTAGCTGTTCTTAGAAAGTAATACCTTTAAGCAGGGGGTATATTGTCATTGTTTGCAATATTATGCCCATGCAGGTAAACAAGCCAGACCCTTTATTTAAAAGAAGTCAAACAATAACCCCATAACACCACACACCCGAAGACCCCACTGAAATCATAGCAAAGTTTAAAGAAAAGGTATGAGCAGAAAAGCCCCTAATTGTATGGATGAGATTAACTGGTAATTAAAAAGCCAACCAATTTGAGTTAAGAGGTGGATTAATTAGATAAAACACCAGGAAATCTAATTTGCTCAGCCATTTATTTTATATTATTTATTTTTATTCCAAGAAGATTTTACTGTGGCTTCTATGAAGCTCAGAGGAGCCCAGTCAGATTTAGCTATACTCCTCTGTAATGAACCACATCTCTTAAATTTTATGTGTGTTATAATTTATTTTATCTATAAATAAAAGCACACTTAAGATTTAAGGATTTGATTGGCAGTTTTGGTGTGTCAATGCTGAAACTGCAGAAGGCAGCAGAGTTTCAGGTCTCATCCCTGCAGTACAGCTGGTGACCCAAAGCAGTGCATTTTCACAGTTCCCTCCCATTTGTAAAAAATGTATTTCTCTGTTTGTGGCATTTGAACTGTCCTTCTACCCCTGGGTATTTAGTTCTTTACAGAATGTGGACAGGCAGCAAGTGCATCTGCCCTGTCTAGTTAAATGTGCTTTGAAAGCTAATTGTTGTCGTAAGCACTCGTCATAACAGACACCTTAGAAAATTCAACTATCCAAAATTAAAATTGCATGGACTGAAACAGGGTACCAGAGAAGACTCTGCTGATAACCAGATTTGTGTGGGATTGGATGAAGCTGTGCACTAGCGAGGAGCTTTGTAACGTGGGTGCACAGGCAGAGTTTTATTGAGTGTCCCTGTGTGACTGGAGATGATTTTAATGCCCTGTGTAAAGAGTCTGATCTGGCACTAATTCAGCTGTGTCTTATTTTATGACAGTACATGAAGACTGAGAACTTCCCAGCCTGTTGCATGGCTGCAGGATTTGTCCAGGCTGCTGCTTAAGAAAGGTTTGGTCACTTGTTCCCATCTGTCCCACAGTAGGACACAAGCCCGAGGTCACAGCCCACACCCACAGCTCCTGCCAGCCCGGGAGTCCACACTGCCATTTCAGCTTTTACCTGTGCACTGAAATGTAAAAGCAGGGATTCAAGCAGATCTATGTGCAATTAGGACTGGGGGATTTTTTTTCTGGAGAAGAAATTTGCTGAATTTTTTGAGGAGACAGATCTCTTAAACTTGGGTTGCATCTTTTTCAGAGATAATCCAGTATTCCAAAAGTGGCAGAAAATTTTCAGGAATGTTGGTTGTTAAACCTTTGAAATGGGTATTTGCAATTAGGCTGTTCTTAAACTTCTGGTCCTCAAAAATCCTTCAGAGGTTGATCTAAAAAGGGAATTTACATTTGTATTCCTTTAAAAAGCCTTAACATTCTACTTTTCGCATGAGTCAAATGAATTTCTAATATATATTTTGGTTCTGTAACCAACCCAGTATATACATTATTCATGCAGATCTGCATCTCCACATAATAAGGAACATCCTGAGTAACATCAGAGGTTTTTATGCTGGTGTAGGGAAGTGACTCATGCAGCAAGAAAGGCTCCTCATGTTTCAGCCTGTGGAGAATGATACCCTGGAAAGGGCTTGCGTGACCAAAGAAGAAACTGTTGTAAGTGAACTTTGTTGAAAAAGGAAATTTCTGTTCTTCCAGAAAATCTGCTTCTGTAGGTCAACTCTCAGGTTCTTTTTAATTGAAACTACAGATAAATTCTGAATATGCTTAGGTACAGCAGTTAGATTCAAGCTGATAAATGTAAATTAAAGGTTAAAAAAACTGTTAAAAATATTTAAGGGGGAATGTGGAAGGGAAAATACAAGCAAAATGGGAGAGTCCTTGAGTGGGGGGTGGTAAAACCCATGATTTTTGTTTCTAGGAAAGGAACAGTTGTAAGCAGAGTTTTTGAAATGTGTGTAACTTTTAATAAGGATGCATAAAACCTAAAGGCTCTTGGGAAATATCAGTTCTATAAGTAGAAGAGTTTAATTAAAGTCCATCTACGTGTCTTTGTTGGGGAAAAAACCATAGGCAAGCCTAGAGCTTTCTCCCGAGATAAGTTTGGATATAATTGCACTAATTTAACTTCTGTAAACTGTTTGCAGATACTTGATTTAGAAATCCGCAGTGTTTTGATTCTGGAGCATATGGATTAGGAATGGGCAAACTGACAAATCTCACAGGTAGATGCCAACAGGACATCATTGGCTTGGTCCAGAGTTCTGTGGGATGTGTTGCAGGACCTGACAATTGATGTTTATTCAGTGATCACAAAGTAACATAAAAGTTTAATATTGTTTGGGTGTGACAGGTGAGTTGTGCTAAACAAAGCTTGGTTTGTGTTACATGCAGTGCAGTCTGGGCTGTGAGAGATGCTGAATGAAATGTTTATCCTGGGGAAAAAAAAATCTATTAGGGACTCTTGGAAGGCGAATATCCTGGACAATCAAAAGAAGTGTGGCACCCCAGAGCAACAGGAACATGTGGCACTCTGGGCACTAAAGAGCAGGAACAAGAGACAAATATCTGTTGCAGTAGTCCTGGAGACTTTTAAAATGGAAGTTGCAAAACTCTAGGGTTTGGAAAAAGATCATAAAAAAATGCTTCAGAGGTTTAAGAATGTGTCTTCAAGTGAAAAACATAAGAATTCAATCCACTTAGTTTATGAAAAAAAGATTGAAAAGCTGCTTGATTAAAAGGCATTCATGGGGATAAAATACTGGGTGTTTAAAAGCTCTGGAAATTAGTGCAGAGAAACAGTGTTTGTAATGGAGTGTGGAAAGGGAGCTGAAACCAGAGTCAAATAAATCCACGTTAGATGGAAAGGAAACACATTTGTGTCCATGAGAGAGGCATCATAGGAGAAAAAAACCAGGGCACTACTATATTTTTCACTTCTTTGCTAAAACAGGACCAAATTACTTTTCTGGGAGAGATTCTAATAAAACATGGGTTCTGTTAATGGTAACAAAAAGCAGTTGGCAGCTCTTTTTTTAGTGGAATGAGAGTTAACCCACACCAGATTCAGGTATGCAAGTGATGGCTGTGTGCTTTCCACGTCAGCAGTTCTTGCTGAGTGAATAAAACCATCTTTGCCATCTTTACAATATTCTGGTCTTTATCTGAAGTAGTAAATAGCAATCAGGTGTTCATCTAATAAAAATATTTACCCAGGGTTAGCCAAGTCTATTGATGCAGAGTGTCTACTGTACCTGCTAGTCTGCTCTGTCATACTTGTCCAATTTGGACCCAACTTTTCCTCTTTCAGCAGCTCAGATCCTCTGCAGCATTCAGAGATTAATTTCCATGCTCTCTCAGCCTCTGACCAGGTGTAACCTTGCTCCTCTTGATTGAAATTCTGCCTGGGTTGACCTTAATGCATCTCCCACCCTCTGTGGAATTACCTGCTGTTTCTACATTTGAAGCTCTGTAACTTTGCTGGTCAATATTTCTATTCCTGTCTGCAGACTTCTAATAGCACCTTTGATCCCTCAGCCCTCCCTGCTGGGTGCCTAGGCTCTGTAGCTCAGATCTTCGCTGTTTTGCCCTTTTGCTCTTCCAGCTCATCAGTTTGCTCCAGTGGCCTCTGTGGGTGGCTGTCCTGAGCATCTACAGTAGAGTCCTTTGTTGTGATATCCAAGGCATCTCCCTCCTGCCAGCAATGAAGCGTTTGGGTTAGAAGGTATTTTATAATAATGTTGTTTTTTTTTTCTCCTCCTAATAACCCTCTGATCTACCTGCTGGCATTTGTGTCCTGCTGCTTCCAGTCTGTAAATGCTGTGTGAGTCACTTCTTTTGTGCACCATCAGTATAACAAAGCCTCTTGGCCACACCAACCCTTTCAGGGTACACAAACACATCCCAGCTGCACCTTTGTGCCACAAAGGCCACTGAGATTCCTTTTGCCCTTTACCAACAGAGTGCATGTTTTAATCCATCCTCTCCTGTAGACATTTTAGGCACTAAACTTACTGCTGTGTCCAGAACTCCTGATTCTTCAGATTGATTTGACTGCAGCCTTGTCCTACCTGGCTGTGGGTGTGAGTGTGCTGTGGATCCTCAGGTACATGAACTGAGTCAGTCTCCCCAAGCCTCTGTTTGGAAACTGATGTGTTTTACACTGTAGTAATGGATTTGGGGCAAAACCCACATGGAAAGAAGGTTTCCTATGTCAGCAGGTAGACTGGATGATTTTTCTTTTTTGGCCCCTGTCTGTGGTACTTTGGCAGCACTTTCAACACTGGCAGTGAGCCCGAATCTCAGGAAACATGCTTGAGCACCAGGCACTTTTTTGTTATGTAGTTGAAATTTAGGTGACTTTCTGATAGCTTGCGATTACTTCAAATAAATTTTTTTCTAGTTTCAGAAAGGACTATAACTGACTTGGAACTCCTGCCAAACTCTGGCAGAGCCTTGCTGGGAGGGAAAGCTCACTTCAATTTACAGCTTGCAAAGCTCTGTGTTTTCTTACCTGGATTTAAAGAGAGATCTTTAGTCTTGCTCCCATATCTAAGAATGCATCTCTGTCTTTGCTGGTTCGCTAACAAATACTGACAATGCTGGAAAATATGTTAAACTAAATGAAGAGCTACCAGTAAGTTTGTACTTAGGCTTAGCTTATTATGGTGATTCTCTGTTTACTAATTGCCAGTGTTTCTACATAACACTTGTGATGGGTATTTCTGTGGCCAGATTGAGAGACAGGATATGCTCAGGACAAAGGAATAATTTGCTTTGAGCAGAGAGAAAGCTCAACAGTTCTATCAAGTCTTATACTAAGAATTTAGAGCATTTTTGTTCATCTATCCTGCTTTTGCTTGAGAGCTGATTTTGGCTTCATGTGTTTGTAATTGAAATTTGATGTTGTTCATATTATAATATCGTTGGTATGCAAAATGGCACACACTGACTGTTTGATTTGTAAATGGCTGCTTTAAAATGGATGATCTTGAATATTAATGAAGCAGGCTTTCACACAAATTGCCATTTTCTTCTCCTTCTCCTGTCCCTTTTTTGATGTAGGTGCAAAGGGTTTGACAGTATGGAAATTATGAAAATAAGCAAATTCATTTCATCAACTGAACCATTAATTATTCATTAACTATTTAAAAAGCAACATCTCAGCTCTCTGTGTGTGTATATATATAGTGTCATTCACCATCTACTCTATATAATGTTCTCTGTCTTGGTTTCAGTAGGTGTTCATTATTAATTTTTATCATAACTTAGTCAAAAGACTGTGGTTCCCTTCATCAGATGCTTTTGAACTGATAAGACCATATCTGCTCCTCTTCTAACTGCATGGGCATTTTGAGTGATGTCTTATGTGCAGTGCAAGGCTTTTATCAAAGCAGGATGCAATGCAGCTTTACAGCTAAATTAAAGTTGCCTTCATACTTAAACTGAACATTCAGTTCCTCTTGTGTATCCTGTTCTGTAGAGCAGATTTGTTTCATTCCACATTGATTTATATTCTCAGAAATCTGTATTCCTGTCCTGAAGAAGAGATTAGAAATTGAATTGCAATGAACTTCTTCAAAAAGGCCAAGTTCTGTCATGTAATGAAGTAAAAAAAAAAATACGAAGTATACCTTGTTTAAAAGCAAATTATGAAATAGTTATGAAGGTTATCCCGTCATTACTAATAATAAGGTCTAAAAATGAAAAAATCAGCACAGCAAATGCCTTTCAAGTCCTGGATGGATTTCAGTAGACTGTCCTAGGCAGAACCAGTGTTGCTTTGACTGTAAATCCCGGTGTGAGACCTAATGCTAGGATGGCATTCAGAGAACACTTGTGAGCTGGTTGGCTTTGCTTGGGGCACTAAAAGTATTATGTACTTACAAATGCATATAAGACATGGGAGTGGGTTTTCTGACTCTTGCTGGACTTCCAACATTATTATTTTGACCTCATCTCACAGGATACAAAGTTTCTTACCTGTGAGTCTGAATGTCATGCAATTAGATGCAATTGAAAATCAATAATGTCTGAATAAGTGATGTTGAAAAATCATTAGCAAACATCCAATCAGTTAGACAATGGAATCATACACTGTGCTAACCACGAGAGGGGAGGCCATTATCAGCAAAAGTTGTGCAGCTTTCAAAGAGAACAGATGCCCAAAGACAAAGTTGATCGTAAAATCAGAAACAACCCAATCTATGTAATTTATTCATTTTACTAAGCTCTTGATCCAATTTGCCATATGCTATGGGATATCAATTCTGAGTATATGCTCTGTTTTCTCTTATGCACGTATCATAACACAAAAATATGAAAAACTTCATCAGGGGAATGTTAAGGATCTTGTGAGAGCAAGGGCATTCCAGAGATTCCTCCTTTGATTATAACATGGGCTGTTGAATCTGGTTTGACAGCTTGGGTTGGTAGTGTGTTGTATGGACTGTGAGTGGTTCATAATTTGCCAATAAACTGCACTCCCTAGACCCTGATAGCAACAAAGGGAAAAGGAAGCTGGGATTTGTAATGACAATTTGCTTTTCCTGGTGAAAGCTCCGTGGGGAAGTCACACAGGGTGAAATGATGGCTCCCACTGTTTTTCCCTGGCTTGCCTTCCTGCTGGGCGTGCCTGTGTGTGTAGGTGTGCAGTGGTTCTGGCTCTGTGTGGGGAGGTGGAAGAGCTGATGCACCCACTGAGCTCTAAAGTTTGTGGCCATAAATAAACTTTCTTGACATAGGAAGTCTGGAATCATGTAAGCAGCAGCAGATGTAGGTAGCATCCTGCTCTGTCAGCTGAGTTAGCCTGCACTTGCTGGACCTCTGCAGATCTGTGCTCCCTCCAGATGTGCCCTGCTTCACTGCCGGGGACATTTCTCATCTGCAAATAAATATTTCTAGATTGTAATTCTCCAAATGCTAACTGGAGACAGCAGAGTTGTTTTGTGTTTCATGTCCTGAAGGGACCTGCCTATCATGGGTTTTTTTGAATATGGAAAAATCATGTAGGAATGGCAGGGAGCTAGAAGCTAGCAGTGAAACATGTTTCTTTTCAAAGAATAACAGAACATTTACTTGAAGTCAGACAATCTAAAGATGTGTTCAGAATGCATAATTCAGCAAACACTAAGGAATAAGACTTGAAATATGAAGAAACAAAGCCTGCAGTTAAGTTGAATATCCATTTAAGCTCTCTGCTTGGCTGCAAAACATCATTGTGACAGACAGTTTGTTCTGGGCATGTCAAACATTTCAGCTATGAATTTATACAGGGCAATTAAAGAAACTAATCTATAGTTGATGTGAAGAAGTGTAAATTGGAAAGCTTCAGAGTTAATATGGAAGTTTAGACTGTGTGGACTTCCCTGCAGCCACAGTATGGGGAAGGAAGTAGTGATTTTCTAGATGATCCTGTAGCACCATTCTTCTCTGTAGCATGTCTCCAGCAGGACAGTGTTACTGATTTCTGACTAATACTGGAGGTGCTGAGTGCCAACTCAATTTTAATAGCCAGACACAAAAGAAGTATGCAGAAGGTTGCAGGTAATATGTGGAATAGACTTGTAAATTGTTTTGCTGAAATGGAATCATGAAGTCTCTTCTTGCCTGAAAGATTTGCTGTGTTGCTGGATCCTGAGAAGGGGCTCTCTGCCTGACTGTAGGGTCACTCCTGGCTCTCAGATGTGCAGCTCAGTTGGTGGCTGGACTCTGGCTGGCACTGCTGAAATCACCAGCAGCATCTTCCCCCTGCCCCAGGGCCAGCACAGGACTTCCCAGCACTGTGGGCCAGTCTGGGTTTTGCCATCCCAAGGCTGATTAGCTGTGGCTGGCCCTGGGCTGGGCTGCTTCTGCCCAAAAGAGAAGAGCAAAGGGAAGCAGCTTGTGCTGAGGGAGGCATCCCAGAGCTAACCTTGAACCTTCAGCTGCTTCTAAAGGAAGCAGGAGCAAGGAACAACTGGAGGAATGAGAAATGACAGTATCTGTTTCTGTAAGACTCATTTCAAAAACTTGGAACTTATCAAATGTTCAGCCTGAATGCATGTGTTACTACTGCCTCATTTGCATGCTAAGTGTCGCAGAGTGCTCCTAACTTTCTCTTGAAAAAATGTCTGATATTAATTTTTATGAGATTACTGTTTATGTGAGGATACTGATATGGAGCTGAGAGCCTATTGGTTCTTTAATTTATTTTTTTTTTCCCTGCCTCATTTGTCTCCTCTTTCACTTAAGAAACTGCTCTTGGTTCCTCAACTTGTAGTGAATAAAAATTTTGCACATATGGAGAATTCAGGCCATGGCCTCCCTGTCTAAGCTGTAAAATACAGGGCACTGTAGTATTCCTAGTACTTAAATAGCTGGGCTTCTTCCCTCTTCCCCACTGCCCCTACTTTTGGCTCCATGGGCTTTACTTTAACCAGCCTAAGGATCTAGGTTCCATTCCTTATCCCTGCAATGCCAGAAACACTGAGAACCTCGAAAAGGCTGTGATATTTCTATAGCTAATATTGTGTTATTGTTCCCTGGTGTTCCTGGAAGCAAACCTTCTACCCATGACACTGTCTCCCCCAAATATATCCTGATCCTAAAAATGGATTTTAGCCATTTGAGGTGTGGAGAACTGCATTTGTGCTGATAACTTGTTGATATGGCAAGTTTTAGTTTAATACAAGCTGGAACTGCTGCACTCTATGAAGGTCTTGAAAAGCAGAATTTATAATGGAAGTGGCAACTGACCAACAGGTAGTGAGGTTATTGAGGTACTGCTGTAATAAATTGTTGTGACTTTATGAAACGGTGACATAAAGAAAGCCCATTTGGTTTTAGAGCATAATTATCCCATTATTCTACTCCCTAAATTTTGTTTCACTGCTTTCTCCTAAAATAAATTTTATTACAACCATAAGCATATTAAGCCATAAAGCAGTCTGTCCCACGGGCAAGTGTTTGCACTTACGGTGTGTGCTTTGTGTGTGTAAGGCAAGCTGTATATTGTGTGACATGTGCAGGGACCATAAACTCCTCCAGTGACTGAAAACCTGAAAGTACCACCATAATCACAGTTCAAAAGTTTGTACAGGTTTTCCCATTAAACCATTGCTGAGCAAGCATGTTCAGTACCCAGAGCACAGCTGTAAGACCGATCTCCTTAAAGCTTAGGAAAGGAAACAAACAACTGTGGGGTTTTTGTTTGGTTGGTTTTTTTCTTTTCAGTTTACTGACTTAATATTGGTTCTGTGACATTGCATCCACTGTTCGTTGAAGTAGCATGTTTGATGTTTTATTTTGGAATAGCAGTGAGCTGAAGACCTGAACTCCTTTGGAACTACTCATGGAAATCAAGTTGCTGATGCTTATCCTTCCTTCACTCCACACAGGCTGGGGTCCATAAGCTGCTGTTTCCACTTCTCCTGTTCCCATGGAGCTGTTCCAAGGCTCTAGGCCTTGGGTTTAGAGGGTGGCAAACTGCTAAATCACAGCAGATGCCCAGCACCCAGACAGGCAGGCTGTCAGGGGCTGAACCTGGTGATGCAAAGATGTATATCTATATTCTGTTTTGGTCTATCTTCAAAATGACATGTCGGTCGAGGAAGTATTTTCCATTCCTGTGCACCCTGTAGCAGAAATATTACCCATTTTTGAGAAAATTTATAGGTAGTATAATTTGTTTAGTCAATAGGAAGCTTCATCTGGTTTCCTGATTTTTAGTTGCGTTTTTCTTTAACAAATAGGGTTTAACAGCTGAAGGTGCCAGCAAGGGTTGAGTCCCTATTGTGCCTGGAGATGTGCCATTAGCAAACACGGCTTGTCACTTCTTTCTGTTTATTAATTTCTGACTCACTGAAATAATCTCTCTGTGGGTAAGAATTATTTTAAAACAACGAAGATGGGCAATAATTTGCTCAGAAGACATAGCCTAGTTATGTTCATCTAAGCAGGGGATGCCAGATAAATAATAAGGCTCTGCTGTAACAAGATGCTGGAGTTCATGATTAGCTTGGCCGTGCAAGAGCTCTCAGCTGAACTCACAGCCCAGTTCTGCCCTGGACAGCCTCTGTCTCAAGGAGCATGTTTGCCAGCAGGCTCTGAGTCCTGTGCTCCTCATTTGCCTTTGTGCATAGGATGATATTAATTATTGCTTTCCCCACAAAGCTCTGCCTTGGGAAAATGTTAGTGTTAAATGTTATTTTGCAGCAGGTACCTACTCACTGTCAGTCTGCCTAATTTTCTTTATAAAGGGGTGAGGGTGACATCAATCTCTGGCTCCTCCAGAGCTCCAGTCCCCCAGTGCTCCTCCCTTAGATCTCATTTTCCATGCCATACTGGCTGCATCTCTACATGAGGATGCTCCATCATGAGCGCCCCTCCCACATGCTGCATTGCCCTCAATTGTGCCTGTAGACTTGTTCTGTCTCTGCAATGACTCCTGTGTCTCAGGGTGAGTGAAATACCTCGTACATACAATGCTACCATAGTGTGACCATTCATATTGATTTGACAAAATGATGAAGCAGGTAGAAAAAAGGAAAGGGGTATCAGCGATGCCAGCTGTCTCCTGGGTGTGATGGAACACACTTCAGAGCAGTCTCTTCCCCCCACCCTGATCTCCTACGGTATCAATTAAGAGCAAATCACAGGCAACTCCTGTACTGCACCATCTACACAAATAATTTATGCTTGTGAAAAATATTTGGTCATGGTTCTGGTGATTATGAATTCATGTTGTGATGGTTTCTATGCATCTGAAAAGGAGTAGAAGTGCACTGATATTAAGTGTATATTTAAAGCCACTATTAATAACAAACAGTAAAATCTTTGTAACACGCACACACACAAAAAAAGGAAGAGTATTGAGGTGTTATGGAACATCTGTCACCTAAAGAAGATAAACCCCCTTCCTTCTGTATTTTGTATAAACAGATCCTACCTAAAGCTTGTTTGCTTAAGTTAATTCCTTTGAGGTGGTAGAGAGCTATCAGGCTGTGTGTGGACCACCCCACAAGGCAAATATATTATTCATGGGAAGGTATTGACTTGTGTAGTACACTGCATGTGTTCTGCCTTAAATCTGGAAAGCCATCATTTATCAATTTGACATTTTCTAAATCTTACCAAGCACTCTAATCACTGGCTGCCTGCTCTCTCTTTAGCTGGGCATTTGACCTTGGCAGCATTACTGACTTTCTCTCGCAGGAAGATTGTGTTTGAAAGGGGTGATCTGTAGTAGGTGTCCTTTAATGATTCACCTACTGGAAAAAAAATAATGGAAGGGACTAGGGAATACATTCAACATTTTTCAATTAGAGAACTGGTAACATTTAAATTAATTATCAGAAAGTTAGTCGATTAGGTGTTATCCCTTTCCAAGATGTTAGGTTTCCCTTCCCTCCACTCCCTGCTTTCACAGGTTAATCCAGGGGAATCACAGGTTAATCTAGGGAAACTGATCTTTCCTGGGAGTTAAAGTGAGTGCACCACTGACAAGATTTTCACTGATTTGGTAAGGGTGAAAACAGTGAGTTCTCAGCTTGGATCTGCCTTGTGCAGTTCATGCAGGTGATGCAGCCTGAGGATGGCTTTGGGAAAATGGAACATGGGGTAGAGAGGCCAGAGACAGAGGGAACATGATCATGCTGAAAACCCACCCTCTGCAAGGTATGTTGGCTTCCTCCTGCAGTAATCCTGAGTGCTGGGAGTGACTGTGAGCTGGAATGCTTCTAGGAAAGATCCTTCGCAGCCTGTATTGTGCCCTGTCTGAAAAGAAGAATTTTATGTAGAGACCTCAGAATTTATTTGGATCCCAATGGAGTTTGGAGAAGGAAGTTATCCTCCATTCAGATTCTTATCTCCCCATCTTAAACAGTTTCACCCACCATTTTTAAGGGTGTGTTGTCATCTCTTACTATTGCAGGAATTAATGTAAGAAATGAAATTACTTTGATTTTTTAGACTTTCTTTTTTTTAATACATGCATTTGCACATATGGAAAAGGTTTCCTTCTAGGACTGTTCTTTTCTCTCTTATGCCTCATGTTTTATCTTGAAATAGAAACATTTTTCTGATACACCCTTGGAAGTGAAACTCTGCTTGCTCATTTTTCCTCCATGTTGTTGCTTAAGGGGAAAAGTATGTCAGGATGATCTATTGTGGGCAGTTAAATAAATCCAGCACCAATTTGTATTCTGCACTTTTATCAGTAGAACAATTCTCATGGCCTTATCAGGACAATTTAAAAATATGCAAACTATTGTCAGGTTCCATGGAGAAGAACAAAAGGATTACTGAATTATTCAAAGTGAAGCTCTAGTGGTGGGTCTGTCTCCAGCTCTGTCATTTTTCATCATGCTGGGTATAAATGACTGACTATCTGCCTCAGTCCCAGTCTTAGATGTTGACCTTCCTGTACTGACACAGAGATTCCTTACTCATCTGACAGTAACCTTTTCAGTATGATCACTTCTGTGCCATACAGTATTGATGGAGCCACAATGAATAATAAATGCTTTTCAAGACAGCCTGCTTATGTCAATTAGACCATTGGATTTCCCAGGAGTGGCTCCCATTTACTGTCAGGTGTGATGTAGATGCTCATGCTGGCACGTACAGCCTGCTGTTGTAAGAAGAAAAGGTAAATGTTTGCTTGAACATCAAAGGATACTGTGTGACAGATAATAAAGACTTTGTAGATTGATGCTTGCCATGCAGATGTACATTTGTATGGTGTAGTATGAGAAATAGAGCAGAGATTTTGGACCAAATACAGGTGGAATCTCCAGCTGAACAGTATTAACCTTTGTGCAAGGCGGCTTGGACCTGAACCTCTTGAATGTGTTGAAGATGAATAAACACAGAGTTGGTTTTTTTTTTTTTTTTTTACTTTTTAGCACTGCAATGATCATTTCAGTAGATGGGGCTAATCTGAGATTTGAAATGGTCAGGAACCAAAAGCATTCATAACACTTTTCCAGCTATAAAAAAGGACTTTCTCAAAGGCTTTGTATAGACCCCAAAAAGCTTCCACCTTTTTTTGACATATTTGAAGGAAGGCAGAAAGGAGAAATGTTTTGAGGTTAAAATAAAAAATTCAAACTAGCATGTAGACTTCAGATAATACAGAGGACTGGAGGTGCATTAATGGTGCCAAAGCTGTGAGGGAGGGTTACTGTTCCATTGCAGGACTGGGTTGCTGTGGAGGAGAACATCCCACCAGGCATTTCCTCCAGGGCTGTGCGGAGGTTTTGTGTTTCTGGGCACCTCTTTGATCCCACCACTCCTGCCTGCTGGTGGGGCTTCAGCAGGGCTGCAGGTGCAGGTGAGAAGTTGACCATAACTAAGCAACTAAGATTTAGCTGAAACGATGGGGGAAGGACTGTCAAATGTTATCCAACACTTCAGACCCCAAACGGGTGCGGCTCCACACCAAAAATAAGTGATGTCTGGAAATATGGCTGCCTTTTCTGTCCACAGACAGGAATCCCTTGTGATGTTTCCATCCATAGACATAGAGCAGAAGGGTGAAAATATGTGCATCTCTTACCTTGCTTTAATTTTGTTTTGACTTAGATTTAATTATTTATGTATTGCTATTAAACTATGATAAGGGAAAATTTTCTGTCTAGTTTAAGTAGCTGAATGAGCTATGGCCAATTATGACTTTTTTTAGCTGATTATAAAATCTGATAAACCTATTAAGTAGAAATTTAAAATGAAGTCCTTCTGCTGACAGTTAAAGCAGTGTATTGTTAACAAAACCTCCTGCAGGATTCCTGTAGGCATTTCTCACAGGGTAGTAAGCAACCCCGATTCTCCTCCTGTGCAGCAGAATAAAAGCCCTGCTTTTATAGCTTCGTGCAGGGTTTTATGCTTGGTAATAACATGAATTTGTTTTCATTGACAAATTATGTAAGAAGAAAAATCCTGTTTTCTGGTATATCTTGCCTGAATATCTTGGCTGGCTGACTGCCCTGCAGGCTGCCTTGCAGGGCGAGAGAGTCTGCAAATAGACTAATCACAGTACTTTAGTGGATCTAAAATTTGTTCTTTTATTTTTTTTCCCCCTCTCAAAAGTTTCTTGCAAAGGCAGTGTATTTCTTGTGGCTCTGTGTGGGGTTTGTTCAGCCTTTTCATGCTTCAGCCAGGGAATTGCTTATTTTTTACAGAAAGGAGAAAGAGCCATGGTGCTGAAGCAGAGGGAAATGACACAGGCTGGTGACTGAGTTTCTCTCTTTATCTCTACCTTTCCTAAAGCCTAATTAAACTGAACACCATGTGTCGCACCTAAGGGCTGTGTTACCTGTCTGACTGGCACACAAACTCTGGTGTATGTGTCTGTACTTCCTTCTGGTACCAGCACACCCTGTTCCTGTCTAGATACTAGTGTTAAATGCAAAGGGTTTTGCTGTACAGGGTCAATGTTCCTTGGTAGTTGTTGCACAGGGACCTCACTGTATCCCTTACCCAAAGCTCTTCCAGAACATGTGCCCATTGCTGGGAAGAGGTAAAGAGCAGGCAGAGCTTCTCTCTGGAGCCCATCTCCTCAGGGGCCTCAGCCTAAACTTTCTGAAATGCCTCCCTCCTCATGGAAGCCTCACTGAAAGTCTTTAGGGGGAATGGAAACAGTGGCAGAGGTGATGGTGTGGGAGAAGCTCAGACCCGAGACAGCCGTGTCTGAGGGAGAGCCCCCGCCTGCCTTCCCCTTCTCCAGCTCCCAGACCTGGGCAGCCTCTGCTTGAGGAGAAGCAATGACCTGCTTCAGAGTCCTGGGAGCCTTTGCCTGCCGTTTCCCCCAAGGCTGGCAGCTAAACAGTGTGTTTCAAAAATGTGCTGTACACTCCTTGAATTTCTGTGAGCCTTAACAATACGAGTGCACTGAAGTGTGTCTTGCACTTTTTAGCAGCATCTGTCCTCTGTCCCTTCATATCCTAAGTGCTGCTGGTTCTGCATGATAACTTAATTGCTTGATGTCGACTTCAGTGTCTAGCTCTGGAGCTGGAAGACATGAGCGAGTGTTTTAACTGAATATGAATATGTTTTAGGACGAGCGTGTTTGAATATGTTTTAACTGAATATGTTATATCTGTGAGTGTAGCTGGATTGTGAAAGCCCAGGTTTTCCCATGGAGAGAAAGGCTGCTGGATCCTTCTCCCTTAGCTGTTGTCCATGGGAGGTGGTTGATCCAATGAGAGATTTTTTGCTTTTGAATGGTTGGCAGGACAGGATCAGACCACAGCAGCACACCTTTGATAATATGTCGTCGTCGTGGTGTTGTTGTTTGTACCTGTAACAAGTGAAGACATCATATATTCTCACAGCTCTGCAGATGTGCTTCTGCCAAGGCACAGCAAATCCTACAGCCATGGAAGCGTCCTGACCACAGCCAAGGCATCCCCTGGGGCTGCTCTTTAGGAAAGATCAAAGCATGGCTGACTTCAATCATCCTTAATCTGTGACCTGTGTACGTGTTAGTGGAACAGCTCCAGGCTGAGCTCAGATGTAATTCTGAAGGATCCAAGGATTCACAGGGATAAGAGCAGACAGACTTGGGCATGTGATTTCCATCTCAGTGGCATCAGGGCTGAAGCGACTGATGTAAGCTTATTGCTCTGCAGAAAGGTGTCCTTAATTAAATATACACCGAAAAAATTTACAGTAGAGAAAAAAATTAAAATATGAGCATAGAATAGCTTGAATTTTGTTTTCATTGCCATCTCTCTTCCTCTTTCCATGTGTTTTCTTACAATTATTCTTTTCTTTCTGGAATTTCTCCCAAATTCACTGTAGCCCATTAAGTTCGTAAACATTTACTCAAAGAGGTGGTGCAGCTTTACTGGGAGGACGGGAAGTGCCAGGGTTGTTTGCAAGGTTGTTTTTGAACCAACCATCCTCGTGTTTCTGCAATAAAAAAAACCCCAAACAAACAAAAAAAATCCAAAATGGAGTGGCTTTAATTATGTTGCACATAGTAATTTGGCAGTGAAATAATTTTGAGGAAAAATCTATTCCCAAAGTGCCAGTGAGCCAGAAAAACAGGTGATGAAGAAAGAAGATTAAAAGTGAACATTTTTGAGAATATTCTTCAGTTCCTGCATGACAAAAACCCAAGTGATGAAATACAGATATACAAGCAGGTGAAGGCAGTTCATAGCATCATTAGGTATACATATATATATATATATATATAGGTAGTCTTTCTGTCATAAATTTTACAGCACCTTTTGCCACTCTGGATATTTAACTTGCAGATGAATTACTTTTGCTTGCATCAAATGCATCATATGTGGATAATATTTATGCAAATCACAAGCTGGTTTATTTTATGGTTAAATATTTGAAATAATGTCTTTTTGTACAGGTTTGATTTTCTGCCTTTGACTTGACACCATTCTTCTGGGGGAGGGGTATTGGATGCATTTTTATAAACAATGCTGAAATGACAGATTTAGGCTTTAAATGAAATTGTGTTCCATAAACTGTGAAACAAAGACTCATAACTTACCCTTAGCTACATACATTTCAGGGAAAATTATTTTTCATGCTTTGATCTACACTGTGTCATTTTACTGAGTGGTCTCATGTGCTGTATCAATCAAATCCACTGAAGATGGGTGAGAATCTCATTTAAAATCAGAGAATACAAATCATAGATTCATCTGCCTGGTGGAAAGGAAAATGTTCCATGAATCCCAGTTTCTCCAATTACAACTGAATTATTTTTGTAAAACCCCAGAGAAGAATCTCCTGCTGTCTTGGTTCTCATGTATTTATCTGTTTGCATTGACTGCTTATGAGAGCCCTGGTCTGGGGCTGCCTGAGAGCCCTGGGCTCCCTTCCTGAACACCTCCCAGCCCTGCTTGTCCTTCTCATGAAGCCCTGGGCCTGGGAAAAGCAGGATGGCAGCGCTTTGGTTCGCAGTAGGGTGGGTATTTTAAACAGCCTTTGCCCCAGGGTGGCTGTCGAGCCAGGCACCCCCCCGTGCCTGAGGTGCCACGGAGAGCTGGACCACTCACACCCTGCGATGGATCCACTCACACTGGGGAGGGGAGAAGGCAAATGAAGGAGGGATGTTGCTACTTACCAAACCTACTTGTCTGCTGGTGAACGAAATGAACCTGCAGGAGATGAGATGGGACAGTCTGGTCCAGGCTGCTTTGATTCTGCCTGCACGGGAGGTTACAGGCAGTCTGAAATGCATTGCAGCAGACACCCACTTTTCATTCCTGAACTTCTCCTTAGGAAGTGCACGTTTTTATTTCTCTCAGATTTGTAGTAGCTTTTCCTGCCCATGTCTCTGTCTTGATGTCTTACTGGGCTCCTGTTCTGACTCCTGCAGAGCTTGGAAGCTGCTAAGGCAAAGACAAGCCAACAAAACAGTCTTTGGGTTCACTTTCCTGAAAGCTGTGCTCCCTGTTCTCTGCTCACTGCTGCCATTAACTTTAAGTAATGGTATTTCTTATTAACATCTCTGCAGGTGAATCAGGCCCTAAAACTGCTGTGAGGTTTGAAGTGTGGTTTGTGTTGCTTAGGATACTCTTGCTGCTTCAATTCACTCTGTTCTTTTGACCGGCCTGGCAGGGGGAATGTCTGTGGTTTCAGGAAGACTGACTGAGTGACAGGTGCCCTGCAGGATAAACTGGACACTGGAAGAGTGTGGTCCCCTCTGATCTTCCCCCAGTCTGTGAAGAAGCTGATTTAAGGAAAACATACAAGGCTGCCCTTTGACTTCCTTCCGTCCTTCCTTCCGTCCTTCCTTCCGTCCTTCCTTCCGT